>NC_050603.1:18650767-18950767 GCF_013368585.1 Megalops cyprinoides
TTGATTTTCCAGGCTTCATTTCAGTCTTACTTTGAGTCTAGCCTAACAGCGCCATCAACTGGATGCTTATACCCCTGAAAGATGGAAGCCACCTGCCCACACCACTTATTCCCAATGCATGTGTCCTAAATGAGACAGACACCTGTCATTATCTGCCCTTGAAAACTTCACTTCATCAGTAATCTGTCACATCCCTCATGCTTCTTCATACAAGCCACATGCTTTAAGATCATTTTAAGTGTACCATGTGACCAAATTAATTAAGTATGCTCATTTTGGAGCCAGCATTTAATTAGATGTTTTTTTTTTTTTTTACTGCTTTCTCCAGTAATAGATTCTGGCCAACCATCTGGACATATTTTGGGAAGCTGCTGGACATAAGAAGCTGATAATCATGTTGGACATATGGTATAGCAATGCTAATTTACATTTTTAGATGTTCTATCTAAACAATCTAGTCATCATGTTTTGATCATACACACATGATATCTTGTAACGCAACAGTTCATTACACAAGAGAACAGTTCACACATGACACCACGACACATTGCAGTGGCCATTTTGAAGTGAAGCAGATGTTCAGAAATGAATCATGTAAGATTTTTTAAAACTATCTTTAGCGTTTTGTTTATTCAATCCCTGGCCTTCCTTCCTGCCGGCGTTTACACTGTGAGCTCGCACCTGAAGAAGGTTCGCCTCCGCAGATTCTCAGTAATGACCCAGTTTAACCATCTCCCCTCTGCCTCTGACATTCTCTGTTGGCCCACTAACGCGGAGCATCAAAGATTGATTGCTTGCTGCAGCTGACCCAAATTGCTGTAAATGACTGCGAGCTGGCAGAGATTATGATCTGAAACGTATATGCTCGCTGTTACTGAGGCTACCTTTTCAAACTGCAGAGGGAAACTGTAGTGACAGACCAGTACTGGGGTGATAATACTGTCTGCCTGAAAGTGTATTTCCTCAAAACATCATTCTTGCTCATTGCACACATTGAACAAATTCTAGTATGTACTACAATGCATACTTTGCTCTCCATTTAGGATCTTTTTTTAAGTTGTGTTTATTTAAATAGTACGCATATTTTTGTACAGTTAATTCTTCAGAATAATTTCTGTTTTTTAATTGCACTTTACAGAACTATTATAAAGTGCTACAAAGCTGTGAAAATGGGATCCAAATGTGGCCTGATTTCTTGCACCTTGGCTTTGTGTAAGGCTTGTGAAGCGGCCTCCCTCACTCCTGTTCTCTCCCATTACACCTGAATGGAAGCATTCTTCATCAGGTCTCAAAACACAAGCGCAACAAATTTTGCATGGAGGGCATGTCACTGATCTGGTGCTACATTACATCACCGCAAGCGTGAGCCCAGCACACAACTGGGGTTGCTCTGGGGTTTTGGGGACCACGCCCGTGTGGCTGAACCTTGGTGCATGTTCGCACCAGATGGATGGGAGGGTGGGGGGTAGGAAGGGGGCGTTCAGGGGGCGGGTTGGTAGGCTCAGCTGTGGTTTCTCTATCACTGGTGGGGCTCAAGGGGGCCCCTCTGGGTGGTTCCTGCTGGGAAGAATGACAGAAAATGCCACCCCCCTCCCCACCTGCCCCCAAGCCATTGATGCAACAAATTGCCAAACAGCGACTACAGCCCAGAGCACCCAAAGGCTGCAGCTACACAAGCAAGGCAGAGCAGGACCAGAAAGGATGGAAGACAAGCAAGGCTCTACAGGGGTTCCTGAGTGGGCCAGGCCCACCTTATCTTTCACTTAAACCCACCCAGAATTCATGACAGCAATTTCTGACTGTGTCATGGTTTCTAATCTCTCCATGCTTTATTTTTCATACTGGATGAAATATAGAGGAGAGTGTCTCGTCAATGGATAATTATGAAAGTATGCAGTAAAGTCACCAAAAAGTATTTTTTGTGGTTCTACTGTTGCATTAAATGTAAACATTGTCTCCTGTAGAGAACAGTTGTTTAGTTTCATATACAGTATTTCTGCAATCTTTATTTTGATTTTTTTCCACTCTTTAGTACTAGCCTAGCAGGTGCTGCGTTTGACAATCGTTCAGCCTGCATTGTGGAGATACCTGCATGTTCAGTATGAGGCGTGCCTCTCCATGGTTTATGGAGGAACAGAGAATCCTGTCCTTTCTTATCTCTTACAGCAGAAATAAGATTCAGTCATTCTTTTGATGTGAGCGGAGCGGGCCACTCACATCTCTGAAACCCTGGTTGAATAATTGGGTCACAGAAGTCTCCTGGCGATGGCTCGGAGATGAGACTGATGAGGTGAGCTCACCCCTGGTCTGCAACAGGGCAAATGAGTTATTTCACATCAGCACTATCTGCAGCGAAGACTCAGGGGAGAGAAATATTACAGCAACAGGGCCAAAGGGAAAACTATTTGAGATTCTCTGCAGCTCAGTTAACCTGGCTACAAACAGCTACAATCAAAATGTTGTCCCACAGATGTTAAAAGTATGGTACTCAACACCTACTGACATGCAAACATGCAACTGTTTGCCATGAAAATACGTCCAAATAATGCAAAAAAGATTCTTATTTTGAGAAGTTATTTAAACATTGTGGTAAGAGAAGAATTAAATCTATAGTTCCCTTCTTTATTTCAAGTTGCAAATCTTTGCAGATCTAGTGAGTATGGGAGAGGGTTTTGATTCTTGTTGGATGATAATTGCACATTAGAATGGTGAGGTATCATTAAAACTTCAGTTTTGCGATGGTAAGATGCAAAAAAGATAAAAATAAGCACCCAGATATACCCTGAACATAAAATATTAAGAATTTCCAGAAAACTAATTAAGAATCTCCAAGTTCTACTTCCATAATTCAGCTATAAAAAATTGCAATTATACACAAAACTCAACTTTTATCCTCATTTTATCCTCAATATTTATATATTTCACCGCATTCAAGTTCATTTACCCAATCAGTTTAAATTAATTACGGACTTTGTAATGTATTCACAAAATAGCTAATACTGTAGTTAATGATTTATTTCATTTAGCATGGAAACTCAAACACATTAAATGATTTTGCATATATCCGAGCACTTGGGATTCATTTAAATTTCCAAGCTGCTCTCTGATTTGCATAGATATTTTCCTAAAACGCATTCATGTTAAGCTGGTGCTGTCAGTCCAGAATCTTCTCTCGTGCATGTCCTCTATGCATTCCTCTTTTCTGTTATACAGGGTATCATTCATAATTCTGCCTTTTTTGCACAACTTATCCTGTGTGCTCTTATTATCTCAGCAGGATTTTAAGGGCCTTTCTGGTTATTTATTGCCAGTTGTAATATTTATCTGTTTCCCTCCTGTTTTTATGGTATGCATGGATCTGCAAACTAGTCAAACCAGCATTACAATCTTCCCAACAGAATCAGCGGTGCCTGCCCAATGGTTCAGCCAATGGCTGGTGACTGGGGCAGGACAGGGCCAAATGCTGGTGATGGCCTGGACACGCCCACATGCTCAAAAGTGGACAGACTGGTATGGTGAAGCAGGCCAGAGCGTGCACAGAGGACCCTTCTTGTCCAAGTCCCATCCAGAGGGAGCTTGCTTCTTAGCCTGGAGCCTTAGCTGACTGAGTAACACAGTTCCAGGAAGTGTGGCACAAAGCGGGAACAGTTCCTGGATTTGGCTTTGATGCCAAAATTCTTCAAAATTACTGAGAAACACAAAAATGACCTGTCATCTAATATATTCCAGGATCTCCACTGTGATATTTCACAACATAAGGCATAATTCACAACACATTAAACATTGCATGTTTTGCAATTACAGTTTTGAGGCAATACATTTGACCATAGCACTTCTTTAGCTGGCTCAGAGGCAAATATATTTACATGTTTTATGGACAGAACGAGAAACAGGTTCTGACCACATTAGACCCAATGACTGCTGATGTGGAGCTGGTCAATACTGTGGATCAGGAGGCGTGTTTGTGGAGGCACATAATCTTGCATCCAGTCTTTGTGTGAACTTTTGATATGATGTCATTGCAATCAGAGGGTGCAGGTTCACATTCCAGTTGGGGCTACAAAAACATATGAATCCCAGAAATACAAAAATACACAAGAAAACCCAAAAAACATAGTCCATTTTGTTGCTTATACGGAACTGCTGTTGTAGCAAACCAGTCCACAGTGAGGGTACAACATTACCATAATTACCCCAGCTTTATAGATGTGCTGCTGGCCGGTATGTAAATTGTAAGCCAGGCAAGTTACCCAGGATGACTGCTGCCATGCAAATTTCTTGGAAACCATTGATGGGGTGGATATTACAGACAGAACACAAGCAGACAGAGGTGATGACGTCATTGTTCAGAATGGAATTTGAGCCGTTGGTCATTAGTTGCTTGACCAGGCTATTCCCTGCCTACCCTGTTTCTCTACTGAGAAGAAAAGATACATCTATAACAACACACCCCTATGCACAAGCACACCCCTCCCACCAGAGGCTGAACACTGAGGGAAAACATTTAGTGCTTTGTGTGGTGGGTCTCAGGGGGCTGCCAGTGAAGGGCAAAGCTGAAGCATTCAAAATTTTAAGTGAATTTGGAAACAAATAGCAGGTATACACAAGATCAATCCTCAGCTCCGGTGGCAAACAATGTGGATACAATTGAGCCAATGCCCCCATTCAGCGCTGAAGGGACGCAGTCTTTCACATGAAGCGTTGTACAGAGTACCTGACTCAGCGTGGTCATCAAAGATCCCACAGCACTCATTACAAAGAGAGGAGAGTTTCCCAGTCTCCTGATCAGGTTGTGAATGCAGCTCTTTCCATTTGTCTATCTAACTGCCCCCTGGGTCAATTTGCTAAATAAATCTTTTGCCACCTCAGGTAGTATGTAGTGAGTGTTCTGGTGCAAGAGTGGCTGCCGGGCATCTCCCAGACGGGTGCTAAAAATAAACAGTGGTTGAGGTGAGTCACCCCCACCCCCTTGTATAGCATTCTGAAAAGTCCATAAAAATGCAATATAAATGCAACAAATAATCATTATTACTTTTAACTGCATTAAAAGCATTTTCCAAAAGGATGCGGAGGGGGATCAGTACAGCTTTTTCCTCATCACTTTCAGCTGTCAGAGCATCTCCAGTCATTGGAGCCAGTTTATGCATGGCTGTCAGCCACAAACCTGCCCTACATTAAGAATAACAGTAAAAGGAAATGTTTGCCTCCTGCCCGTACCCTTTTCTAGAGCTGTGAAAAATGAATTCCCCGGGATTTTGACCTCTGTCGATATTACACTTGCATCAGCGCTGTTAACGACATATCAGTCTCACATTACGCCACTGGTACCGGCAAGCCTTTCTGAAATAGGTTACCGGCTTAAAATTGTGGTCTGAAGGGAAAATGTGTGACATTGTAAAAATAGATCGCCTTCCCCCAGAGAAATGGGCAGAAAGTGAACAGAAATAGGGCTTTTATCAGACAAGCTCCATGTGCCATGTGCCCCAGTTTGCTTGCAAGACTCTCATCATCGCTTTAAATGTGGTTCCTCGGTGTCTTATGAAACCTGAGTTCCAGCCCCCAGTTCTGACGCTCTTATGTGTGTAATTGAGCTATATGAACCCACAGAAAATGGAATAATGACTTGAATGCGAACTTCCCTGGAATGCTTCCAAGAGACACAAGAGGAGCAATTTTATTATTTCATAAAAATATGGCGCTGAATACAATTATAATGTCTCTTCATTAATTTAATTGATTAGGGAAAGAAATACAGGTCAGCACAAGTAACTAATTACTTACGAAGACTAAGTACTCAACAGCTAGACACGTCCTTTGGCATGCACTGTACAGACAGAGAAGACACGTGTTAATTGACTCATAATTAGACCTTTTATCCTTCGTCTGTGGATAATGCAATATGTGCAAAAAGTCATCCGTCCGTTCTCAGAAAAAAAAAACTAATAAAGAGTTCAGTTTAAAACATAAACACCCGGTCTGCAATGATAATCATGCTAGATTGTAATGTCTGGGGTTTAAAATTTGTGAGATGATGGGATGCCGCCAGAAAGATCTCGTCGCAGGATATTTGTTTTCCCTGCCAAAGAAGTGAGAGGTCTGTATATACGCGCATCTGTTGTTTCATCTGCGTACAGTTACTACAATTAGCAAGCATTTGAACTGAACGGGCCGGAGGAAGGAAGTAAGGGGGGTCGCTGTGGAAGGAAGACGGAGAGGAAAAACAACTTCGCGGTTGTGATTCACCACCTGTGACACAGAACGTGGAGGAAGCCGCTGTAGCCGCTTGCTTTTTTTACGAAGTGACACGCGTTTTACAATCGCAGTCTGTCCCTCCCGTTGAAGTCTTCAGACCTACTTTTACAGCTACCGCCACACACTTATTTTCATGTGGGGTTATAACATATGCAGGGTTTTTTGAGGCACAGACATCTTCCCCCTTCATGGCCCTCCCCTTTCGGGAAATTACATAACCCACCAGCTTGTCCTCAACTGCACTGATAACACACATTAATGGTCGGCATTGGAATTAAAAAAAAACGCCAGGAATGTGGGTCTCCGAGACACAACAATGATTCTTGCCTCGATTCCACTCCATGGCGCATTCCTGAGAAAGAATTTCAGCACAACAATAAGGCAACATCAGCTCAGACGTTTCCCTCCTGCTGCGTTCGGTCGGTAACATGTCTATTTTTGGACATCTGCTGTTTGATGGAAAGAAAGTTAAACAAATATCTATCTGATGTAGCAAGCGTGACCACTCATCTCATTTCCCAAGAATTGGAGTATGAGCTGCTGAAAAGATAAGACTGCATGGCAAATGAAAGAACCTCACTCTTAATTCTCCCCGGAGCCAAGGGAAAAGAAGCGTGATTATTAAAAGAAAATGGAATATTACATGCATAAGCAGCTGTTGCGTCTCGTTACTCCTGCATTAATTGTACACGGATGCACAGTAATAAAACTCAAAATAACTCAAAGTAATTTTTATTACGGTGCATATTAGACCAAATAAAAATCTCTGCTCTTGGGTTTTCAAAATTGGCACATTCCAGAATTTGTTTTAGGCACAGGAAGGTATAGCATGGCACTGTAACCTTCCACTTACAATGCTCAGACATTCTTATGAAGTAATTCTTAAAGAATGTACTGCCTGTCAACATTGAACTATCGTAGATGGTGGTCCCGAGGAGGTTTTCGGCTGCTTGGACCCCTGTCCATCACAGACACAACACCAGACACAATGTCTGCGTATATGGGAAAAACTCAGGCCTTTCTGACCCGTATCAGTGGTAAACGTAACCGTGCTACTGCAATGTCTCTTGTGTTTTGTCCTCCCCAAGAGACAAAGCTGTTTACACAACACTTATGAATTTTCTTTTCTGATTTTCCATCTAATGTACTCACACCTCATCCAAAGCCTTCAATTCACTGTCTCTTTTATCTTCTACAGTAACATAGGCCTATAGGTGTCAACCCATCTTTCCAGTAACCTAATAAATATTGTCGTTATAATTTGTCTGAAATTGCATGTGGGTCTTTTACAACGAAGGTTTATTCCTGATTTTTTTGTCATTATATGTATTGCTGCTTACATTGTAAATTGACTTGAGGGAGGTCATATGCAAAAAGAAAATTTAAAAGAGTCCCGACGTTTTCAAAGACCAGTGTATTGAATGAGAGGCGGGTGGCGTTCGAGAAAAAGGGCGGGTGTTGGGGGGGGTGCCTCAGGTCTTTTTTCGAGCAATCACGGTATACGTCAATCATGGGTTACCTTGGAAACCCTTGACGTCACTGCTCCCAACCCTGTCCCAGAGCCTTGTCCCTACTACTACTGGGGATCTGGATGGGAGGGAAACCCCGTTGATCGCAGAGAGAGTGAGAATCAGCTGTGCTGTTGGAGCAAGAACATTATTTTTTCGCGTAATCAGGTAAGCGGTAGCAATCTAATGGGAAATTACGACTAGCAAAAATATGTGAGTTAAAATAGCGACACGACTGACGTTTCTTTGTCATTCTTCTTGAATTTGGTCAAAAGATGGTATCTTTCTTTTGTAGCTAAAAGGTTGATGCAATAGCAGTGTAGACTAGCTAGCAAACGCTTACAGTAGCTAGCCAGTGTGACTTCCAGGCTTTGTGTTAACGCGTTTGCAGCCAGCCAAGGGGCTGAATGATTCTCCTCATTGATCAATGAAGAAAATCTTGGTGTTTCCACACGTAACCTTACCTTTCAGGTGCATGAATTACTTTTTGTCTCAACTAGCTATCCGGTCACTTATCCTTATATGGGAGCGTCCGGTGCGTTTTGTATCTATATTGTCACGTATTTTGCGTTTAGCTTCACGTTTTAGCGTTATGTTGAGACTTTTTTTTTTTTTTTTTACAATTTAATGTGAATGGTTTTATTAACTAATGAGTATAACTTTCTTGCGATCCGAGGTCGGCGGAGGCAAACTAAAGACACAAGAATCGCTCCATCACCTTACATTCTAGCAAACATTGGGTACTTTTCTGCACTAACACTTGAGTGTTGTGCGATCATATTGGTATTGGGATAGCTAACTAACGAAATGGTGCGACCGAGGGCATTCTAGCCTGTTAGTTTAATAGCCTTATTTGCAATCAAGCTAACTTAGCTACAAATATATTGTAACATAGCTGTCCAACTACCATACAAGGCAGCTAGACAAACTAGCTATCTGCCGGTAACCTAGCGACAGAATGTGAACAGTGAAGGGGATGGGGAGGGTCCGATCAGCCTATATTTTTAAACCAACAAACTAGTCCGGATATCTAGTCTGACCTGTCTTGGTAGCTAACGTTTGTCATGAAGTGTACGTGATAGCTAACGTCATGTTAGTTTAGACACCAGGCGGTGGAGATTGTCATGCTGTTTGAGAGCAAACGTCGAATGTAGCTAACTAGCTGAGTCTGCGAAAACAGTTTTACTAGTGATACTAGATGGTCGTAGACTTTTAGGTGTTTTCTGTATTTAACTAGCAAGCATTAGCTAGCTTGATAGCAGGCGATAACACAGTCGGGTTTTCGTTGTCCGCTCCGTCGCGTCTGGAGAAAGCAGGTCACGAGGATGCTGGCAGCTGGTAGCTAGCAGTTAGCTTCCCTTGGTTTTAAGACAATGAACTGCTAGATAGTAAATTCCCGGATCATCCCCGTCCAGTCGACTCGATTCTGATAGCTAGCAAACGCACGGAATACAAGAATACGTAACCCTGTATGATAATCTTCAAGCAGCTAGCTGTGTATTTGCGTGGCTAGCGTTACTGTACTCCAACAGGTAGCTTGCTAGCTAATGGGATTGGGTGTGGTGACCGGGGATTACACCGCATTTCCCCACATGGTGGCAACCAGCTACCCTGTATTTTCCAAATGTAGGTAACGTTAGCTGGGTGGCTGGCTACAAACAGCTGGCCATATTACAAATAACGGTCATTCATTGCGTCAGCTCATGTTAGAATGGTATATAACACAATGTTTACAATAAAGTTACTGTTATGCATTACCTGTGAATATATTGGTGTATGTGTTGCAAGTCACTAGTTTATGTCCTTTGCAACACATTTCTTCTTGCTTTTGGTAGCAAGAATTTCTTAAATGAACATAAGACACCATATGTTTCACGCCTTGTATGAATGGCATACAGCGTACACTAACAAGCACTGTCCGAAATGACACTAACAGTTTTAGATTGTGTGAAGCGAGGTGTCAGTGCACATCCAAGTCTCGTTTTGAAACTGGTCCGTGTCGTTGACGGAAATGGAAAATTAGAGTGATCGGTTCCGCGTCGTGGATCCGTGGGATCACCCAAGGTGACAGGGCCACTGGGCCTGTCTGCGTAATGTAAGAAGAGGAAGGGTTATTGATTTGTTGGGGGGTATACGTGCTCTTTGAACGCTGCCTTTGGTTATTAGTGTGCAGCTTTTCTGACTGTATACGGTGAGAATTCGCGTCGGAACTACATTGTAATCAAGCAAAATCTAATAAAAGCAAAACACGTTGGTCTGATTTGTTGAGTACTATTGTGATTTTTTTGTGTGTGTGTGTGTTTTAAGACGTCTTGGTTCTGTTTCATGAATCCAGCAGTAAGTTCCTTTTGTACTCATTTTGATTGCTTCACTGTTGGGACTTCACACCCCTGTACTCTGATAAAAAAAAAAAAAACTATGAATTCTGCAACAGGATTAGCTTTGAGTTTTTGTAACTCATGAGAAAATGCATAAAGAATGCCCTTGAATTATTATGTTGCACTCGACTGGTTACAAAACACCAAGTTGCCATAGTCACACCATATTTGCATTAACAACCAAGCGGATGGTGACTAAGTGTGTCCAGCACATTAATTTGCTCGCTGGTATGAGGCGATGTGACTGTTTATAGGGCCATGGCAGCATTTGCATTGGCTTTTTTGGGACCTAAGAGAGTGCTTGTGGTTTTATTCCCGGTTCACACTGAAATGAATCCTGACCTGGGAGTAAAAGATGTTTTGGAAGAAAACCAAGTGACGTTTGTCCTGTTTGAGGCAGGCCTGGCTATTCGTCTTGATAAAAGGCTTTGTGTCAGTACACAGACACTGTGTAGCAAGTAGCTGTCATTGGCTGAATGTGCAGCCAATTTGTGGTATCTAGCTGTCGTGATCAGTCTAATAATAATGTTAATAATTGTCATCGTTATTATTCATTGATAACAACAGTTTAAGCTGTTGATCATATGTCATACATTATTCTTTAATAATCGTCTCATCTGAAAGGTAGATATCTCTCAAAGAAGCTAATGTCTAAACACAGTTTGCTCCCAAAGTGAGTTCCTTTTGGCAGTGCACACAAGACAGTGTTTTAGCCTGAGGTGGATCTTCATGAGCACAACTGTCCCATCTTGTAGAATATATCAGACACTGTGTGTTCATTTACACCATTCCCTTTTGTGTGTTGACTTCCCCTTGCAAGCATAAGTAGAATTTGCACTAAGCCAAAGCCTTTTAACATCTGTTCAAAACTTAAACAGCGGTAAATACTTTATATTTTTGTTTTGCTGTGCTGTTAAAGGGGTGAGTTGTGTGGGTCCTTAAAGGAATGTCAGTTCACATTCTTAAATCTCCATAAATGCATCTTTTAGGAACAAGAACATGGTGGTTCTATTTGTCAGTAGTCTACTGTCTGTTGTACGATTAGTGGTGGAATTTTCCCCCAGAGAAATTTTTTCTATTATTCAAATAGGAGGGAAGAAATAAGTTAGCCATCCAGGTCTCGTTTGTGCTTCATGCTCACCTTAATCCAGCCTGTTGGTGTCAGGTTTCGGACATGTGTATAAAACAGTCAAACTAGTGGTGATGGCTATCTTTCATGCGAATCCTGGCAACTGCTCACTTTGTTTGCCTGGTTGCTGTTTTTACTCTATCGCACAGACGTATACCATGCACAGTTTTACATTTGTGACGCAAACTCTATCATGGCTGTAGTCCTGTTATACTGAATTTTATATGAACATGCTGGCATATAAACACATACTGTCTTTGTTGTAACAGGTGAGAATGGCTTGGATTTGAAGGCCTGGTATCCGGTCAGCAGATGTGTTAGGGAAATCTTTCCCCCATGCCTTCATAAAGAGCCTTTATAAAGCTTTGAATGCATTGAGGTGTTTGTACTGGCCGGTCATTTGAATATGAGATCATCCTGCGATACTCCCTTCCCAGCATTGTTTTGCCTTTGTTGTATGAACTCACTTGTTTGAATCGTCCAGGAAGGAGCTGTTGCACAATACAGTAACACTGTAGGGTTCTGTGCGCATGTCTTTGTGATCATTCACATGCCGCTGTGCACACTTTCAGTTTCAATATTATACGGGTGCAGGACAAATGATGCAAATCCTTATTTGGCTTTGAGGCTATAATTCACACAGAGATGGTTTTGGAGTGGCAGTGGTTTCAGACATGCCGTGTAGCCCCCTATTCCCCTTTTCCACTGTAGAGCTGGAACCAGGCCGGCTCATTACAACCCTTTTCCACTGTAGCCCTAGAGCAGGGCTAGCATGAGTTTGAACCAGAGGTGGATGCTTTTCCATTGCATGGCCTGCAACTAGAGGTATAGCGCTAAGATGTCATGCTGAATGCCCAAATCAATGCAAGTGGCTGGGTGTCTTCTGCAATCTCAGGCTCAGGGTCTTCCACAAAAAAACTAGACATCTTTCTCATGTCTACCTCTGGTTGTTTGCCATGATTTCCTTTATGGCTGTTGCAACTTACGAACCTATGAACTTCCTGAACTTTGTAAAACACATCAGTGTAATAATTACATACAGTGTGGAGAGCCAGCATGACATAAAAAGGCACACGCATACTTTTTGCCCCTTGAATAAACTTGGGCTACAACTTTTCACTCCATGTGCATTGATGTTAGTGGACGATTAGGCCAACCTGATGAAGCTCCACATGGAAATGTATCGCATTAAAAGTTTAAGGATTAAAAAGAGTGCAAGAACCTTTCATAATGTGCTCCTCTGTGTGTGTCTCCACAGTTGTTAATGCCAACGCTAATAGAAGGAGCGTAGTTATGTCCGCAGCTCGCTTGTAAGTAGGCCAGCGCTAATGATGCTAGCGTTCTGAGCTGACACAGGTCAGCACGGCAAGAAAAGATAATGGAGCACCAGCGGAAACGTTAAGCGAGTGAGCCGGCCTGGTCCTAGTGTTGCAGTGGAAATTTGACACTAGTGTGGGGCTTAGAGTGACGCTTTTGTTGCAACCTCGGCTTCCCTCTGACTAGTGCCTTTCACTGAAGCTTTGTTTCTCTGTATTTGCAGTTGTCTTCCGCACTATCCTTAATTGTGTGGCGAAGCACATCATAGGCAAGGGGTTGTGACCTCGTTGAAGTATGCTGTCTGCGAATCGATTTTTCTGATTGCCTCAGTAAATATCCGGCTGTATAGACGGATAACATTGTAGAAGCCTGTAACCGATGTAAGTCGCTCTGGATAAGAGCGTCTGCTAAGTGCCAATAATGTCATGTAATGTAATGTACTGTGTGTCCATCTCTGATTGAGAGGTTTGCCACGCTAATGTCCGCTCCCGTCTCTCCTCCCCGCTCCCCAGTCCTGAACCGCCATGGAGAAGGGTGACGTGGAGCTCAGGGCCATGCTGGTGCAGAAGGCCAAGCTGGCCGAGCAGGCGGAGCGCTACGACGACATGGCGGCCTCCATGAAGAAGGTGACGGAGCTGGGCGAGGAGCTCTCCAACGAGGAGCGCAACCTGCTGTCGGTGGCCTACAAGAACGTGGTGGGCGCCCGCCGCTCCTCCTGGCGGGTGGTGTCCAGCATCGAGCAGAAGACCGAGGGCAACGACAAGAAGCAGCAGATGGCCAAGGAGTACAGGGAGACCATCGAGCTGGAGCTGAAGGACATCTGCAAGGACGTGCTGGTGAGAAACGGCTGCCTCACTCACTGCCGTCTTCTGTTGCATTGATTACTTGCTTTAGGCAGACGGCACTTGGTTTACGATCGTGCGATTTATGCGGTCTTGCGCCCGGATATGCGCCTGGGAACCCCTGTCTGCGAGGAAAAGCCCCGCGCTACATTTGCTGCCAAGTGTGTCTGGAGATCCCAGACCAAACAATGGCCGTCTGTCAGAGAGCTTTATTTTCTCCACCGTCCAGCTCTTAAAGTGCCACGGACTCCGTATAAACGGATGACAGCTCATTGCATAATTCATTTCAGATTTAAGTAGGAAGCTGGGCCCACTTCAAAGTGGAGCTTGCCTCGGTTAAATGCAAATCATTTAAATGCTTAATGTATTGCTTAGGTGCAAAATGCCGTTTAGTCACATCACCAGTTTGAAAATGCATTTTGTAAAGCATTTGAGAGCTTCTCATAGGGGTTCACATGCTCTTCTGGCATGTGAATTTGTACACATTGCAAAAGATGTTTTGAATGTGTAAAATGTGTGTCTCATTCAGACATGTGTTGTACTTGCTATAAAATAATGTTTTGGTTGATCTGAGAATTTCTCTGGTGACTGGTTAAATTGCAAACAAGGAAAAGCTGCAATGCTGCAAAGTCAGTCTTTGTGTTAATGTTTGCAAGCTGGGTAGCCAGTGCCCACTGAGCCATTATTTGCCTGTGTGTGAGTGTGTGTGTGTGTGTTGTCTGTGTGTGTGTGTGTCTGTCTGTCTTTTATTGAAGAAAGCAATCACTGTGTATTTTGAGACCCAACTTTTCAAGAAATCGAGACTGTAAAATTGCCCTCCTCGTACAGACACCCAGCTCCCGCAACAGTGGGGTTAAAATGGAGGCGGTTAATTAGCTTTGATGGCTGATGGATTCTCAGTGACCACTCTGCCTCCCCCACCCGCAGCTCCAATCATCCGCACCACTCAGCCAGAGGATGTGAAGCCACAGCTGTTTCATTGATTATCTGTGTGCGGACAGATGGCACCATTGCATGACTGTCTCTCCTGCTACGCTGCTGTTAGATTTTCCTCCCTTTTGAGAGGAAGATTGACAGCTACATGCTCAAAATGGAGAAGCGACGGCCATTTGAAATGTAGGTAATTGGCTGTTGGGAGAGGGTCTGCTCTCCTAGCCAGTGAAGTGAGGGATAGCGCTACGGCCCTGACCGCAGGTGTTGTGTGAGGCTACCGCTGAGTCCCAAAGTGATTATGGGGTCACTCACAGTTGGGCCCCATCCCCAAGACCCCCAGTTAGGGTCCTGTGGTCTCAAGTCATTAAAGAGCCTCTCAGTTAACTTTCTGGCAGACCTGGGGAGATCAGCTATGCTCATAATTCAGTGTTCCTTTGTTGACCGCAACATTACTGCTGTATGGCTGCTTTGGTAGTGGTCATTTCTGATTTCATGTGATGTACCGTAGACTGGATTGTCAGCGGTCATCACATAGCCAAGTGGCTTCAGGTGGAAGGACTCCAGAGAATGTCATTTGGGTGGACCACTAGGTGGTAAGGCACAAAGACCATGGAAAGGATCCTTCACCTAGATGCATTTGCTGACAGTAGACTTAGCTGTAATGACATCGTCAGTCAACCTGGCTTTGAAGCAGTGTAGCGCTTAATATAAAGGGATATCTTGCATTTGTGGCATTCCAGTCATTTTTAGTCATCAAGGTAGCACAGAACAGCAGCTAGCAAACTGAGTCAGACATGCACATTATGTGCTTTATGTGGATCAGGAAAATATTTTGCTTCATATATTTCTTGAAAACTGTAGAATTACACAGAGAAATTTAGAAAAAAAAGCAGAAAAACCACTGTAAAAGCTGCCTCTATGTCATCTTTTCCCCATTCCCTTGTCTGACACTGGTTTTCCAACATAGCAACAGTAACCATGGAGGGTGTCTCCCCGTAGATGGGTCAACTCCCACTCTTGCTTCCCTTGAGAGAGGCAAGGAGGAAGAAAACACAGCATGAAACACAGGTGAAGGAGGCCAGGCCGACCCCTGCCTGGAGTTTTTGCCTTTCAGCAGAACCGGTTCTCAGCTGACCACTCGGAGATGTGTCCCTTTGCGTGACGGTGTGCGTAAGCTGGTTTAAGTGAATCCTCGGGTCGTAATCCTCTAATGACAGCGGCTGAGCCTGGCGTGCTGGGCCGGCGACCTCCAGGACCCGCAGGGGACACGGGCTGGGATTGCAGGCCCTCTCCTCTCTCCGGGCCCGGAGCGTTCCTGCCCTGCTGTTCTGTACAGGCGCGGTGCACACCGGCCCTTCCCTGAGGAGCCCCGCGGTTGCTAAGCTCAGTAGCTCCAGCTAGGGGAGAAAAGCATTGCATCTCAGCAGTGACAGCAGGCTGTTTGATCCCATTCTGCCCATGGATGTTTTTACGACTGACGGTCATAGGAATTACTGTATTTGCCACGCAGAGTAGAGTACACAGCGGACTCTACAGAGGAAATGTTACGCTCTGCAGTACAGACGTGCTCATTGGGCTGTCCATAATCCACAGGATGACAGTGAGGCTGATCATGTGACCGTTGGTGTTGCCACCGTTAGCACAAGAGTGAAATTCAGTTTTATGTTCTACTGGTGAGATTTTTGCTGGCAGGAGCTTTCAAGTAAGTGAACTAACATTGAAAGTCTCCAACCTCAGGGGGAAGCAGAAACCAGACACTTGTTTTTGCTTATTGGTGAGAAATGAATGGGCAATACAGTCAGGAATATGAGATGCCATAGCCTTGTTCCCTAGAAAACACAGAGGCACTGTTGGCTATGCTGTTTGTACAGCTTAGTTACAAAAGGAAGATGATGCAAAGAACAGTGCTAAAAATTAGCTAACCAAGTATGTTTTGTAGCTGGTTGACACAAACAACTGAAACAAGTGGCTAACTCTGCATTGGCTGTTTACATCACAGTAACGGCACATGCAAATACGCTCTCAGCACACTGAATCTTCGCTTCTCCCGACAATTTGAATTGAGGAAGCTGAAGCTCTCAGAATTTATGGATATCCATAAATCAAAATTACAGGAGGCCTTTCACATAGAGCCGCTGTGGGAAAAACAAAGAACCCTGCTGGAAAACTGTCTAAAGGTGGTACAGGTTCTAAATGAATGGAAGGACTTAGACGCAGGGGTTCACTGACTGCTTTTCCTGCTGGATGTTATGTCAGTACAGGCTCTTCCACGGGATAGCTTAGAACTTCAGGGCCGCTGCGTATTGTAATGTCAGCCACAGTGCATTTGGTGTGTGACTCTGCATATCGGATTACAGCCGTCAGTCTTCTGCCGAGATGGAATCCTGACAACATATGCTCCGTCCATTTGGAGCCGTCGGTCCCTTAAGTCTTTTAACTTCTGTATTGCGTCTGTGATGATGTTTACAGAGTCAGGGACGCGTGATGGCTGTAGATTCGGGTTCAGTCGTATCTGGCAGTGAGGCGCTGCAGGCCCCCCGGTGCGTGCTATCAGCCCCTGGAGCCCTTTCGGAGGGCTGTTTGTTATGCAGCCTCGATGTGTTTTCCCCGCGGGAAACAAGGCCGTTTCACAGTGCAATGCTTTTAAAGGTCACACTGCCTCTTAGCCTTGGAAAAGTGGAGGGGTCATTGAAAGGATTGTAAATTACATACCACGTCTTCTACTTGTTGACATGCTGCGGGCTGTCAGTAACATTGAAGAACTGAAGTAAATATAATATAAGATATCTTTTGAAAAAAATACAGTCTGTCTATTCCTCCAGCCACTCGGTTCGTTGTTATTTTGCAGTCTTTTCTTGGGCTTGGGAAGTCATTTTCCAGTTTTTCCTCAGTTGACTTCAGGCTTTGTGGGGAATCCCTCAACTATTTTTATGTCAACACTGCCATAAAAATGCACTGTATTGAATACACTTTGCCCGTTCGACTTCTGGGTCAGCAGGAGGTCATCTTTGTTGCTCAGTGAGGGGTTCTTTTGCTGTAGTCTGTCCTTCCAACTACAGCAGAGAATGAAACGCAGCTTAGACGACGAGGCAACCAGGATGGTACATCATATGGGTCATTTCAGGGGGTGGTGTGGGGACATCAGCATCTGAATGCATCCAGTACAACAGGTGCTTGAGCTTTCATCTGTGCCTTGTATTACTGATCTCCTGACCTCAAACCCAGGGGTTAGGCTTTGGTCAGCCCACAATGCACAGAATACACTCTGTGTGTCTGCACTTTGACTTGGTGACTTACATAAGTGGGACACTGTGCGCACCTCTAACGTTTTGTCGTCTTCATTTTCCTCGCAGGATCTCCTGCAGAATTACCTCATCCCCAACGCCACTCCCGCCGAGAGCAAAGTGTTCTACTTGAAGATGAAGGGCGATTACTACCGCTACTTGGCCGAGGTCGCCGTGGGAGACGACAAAACGCGTAAGTGGAGAAGACCTGCGACACCGGTCTCGGTCTGATGTGTGGGCTGGCATGAGTGAGAGGTGGGAGGAGCGGACGGAGAAGTACACACAGACCTATGGAGCTTTCCTGCTTGTGCGCGCCTGATTTTCCAGGCTTCATGTTGTGACATGTTTATATAAATCACTGTTTAGTGGTTTTGTACAGAACTAATGATAGTGTTTCAGCCAATAGTGTATATAACAATTCCCATTACAGTCTGAATGGGCTAGCTGCTGTTAAAATGAATTACAGTGAAGGACACAGCCCTGCTTTATTATGGTTAGTTAAATAGTTGGTAGTTAAGTACTGAGAAAGATTCACAACAGTAAGCTTATACATAGAGATCCTTACGAGACGGCATGGACAAGGTGAACCAGTAGCTGTTTTGTGTTCTGAGTTTCTGAAAACTGGAATTAGCCTTGCCTTAGATCAGTGATAAACCATCATGCCTTTGGATAGCCATTCAGACAAGTATTAATATGTTCTGTTTGTACCATGCAGTGTTTTGACAATTTGTATCTTACTAATGGTTAAAAGTCTCATGTCCCATTTTAGTCAATATTCACTGAATTTGCTGATCTGGCTATATTTGCACACACTGTTGCGGTTTTAGTTCTGAGATCTGGGCATTTGCATAAATAAGCTTAAACAGGACTTGATGGTATGTGGATTGTGGTTGTGATGATGGATTATCGCTTGTATTATAGAACGATTTATCATTTGATTCTCCAAATTATTGACACGTTCCAACTCTTGCATTGTGGCTCGGATTGCCGTTGTTCCAAGTCACTGGTTTTGCTGAAGGACACGCACAGGAGTATGCAGTTTCATCCCCTGATTGTATCATTAAAAGTAGCCTCTTGCCCTCCTCCCACTTCTCGTTCCGTAGCCTTCCGCCCTCAGGAAACGGCAAGGGCGCGCGCTCGACCTTGGAAGGTTCGGGAGGTTCCGACGCCCCCCTCCCCTTCTCGCGGGCGGAAGCCCCTGATGTGCACCATGCACCGGGCTTATTAATCCAGAATCCGTGTCCCCCCGCTGCGTCTGCCCCGTTGCGGCAGACGCATGGTGCATAATTTATGGGGCGGACTGCACACAGCGCACGCCGCCTCCTGTTTACCGCCTCGGCTCGCTCCGGCGCCGAGCGGCACGGCTACCGCGCTAATGAAGGCTGCCTCACTCTCACACGCACTTCTGCCTTGTTAGCACGCCCTTTCATCACCGTGACAGAAAGCTGTAAATTCTTATGACGGGCGTTAAGCAGCGCCGGCGAAGGCACCGCACAGGCTGCACAGGGGTTTTCTGGGGCCACTGCAGAAGCATTTGTCGCAGTATTTGTGCAGGAAGAATTGGAGGCTTGAGGAAAAACCAGCTTTACAGGCGCCTGTAGTGAAAGTACAGGATGTGTGAACCGGCACCGACCAGAGCTGGGCCGTGATTGAGGCTTTTAGCGGTGACACAACCTGTGATGAAGGACAAGATTTGGTGACTGTGTCGTGAAAGAGCACGTTTGGTGATGTGACCGTGTCACGAATGAGCAGATTGATGGTGCCTTGTGATACTGTGTTTATGGCTCTGTATAAAATTGCCTCCAGTGTCCCCAGTCCTTAATTCTAAATTTCACTGTATACATTTAAACATACTTGTGGTCTGCAGCCCAGTCAGAAGAACAGTCATGCAGTAATTCTGTGAAATTACTGCATGACTGTTCTGCTCTCTTACTGGAGAGCAAAAAAGCTATGTTTTAAAGATAAAGTAAATAAGGGAATAATCCAGAGAGAGTACTGAATAAATTCAGTTTAATTTACTAATGTTCAGGCATCATTCTATGGGAGGTAATCCAAAAGAAGTATAGATTGAGTGAAATTTGACTACTATTTAGCAATCATTTCGTGGAAGATAGGCCTAACTATTGTGATGGAGAGACTCTGTAATTGTTCTTAGGGGTGATTTAATTGAGGTATTTTAATTTATAAAAAGGAATCAATAAGGTTAACTATAATAGATTCTTTAGGGTGAGTTCAGTCTGTAAAACAAGAGAACATAAATGGAAACTAGTTAAGAGTAAGTTCCGCACTGATATAAGGAAATATTATTTTACACAAAGAGTTATCAATACATGGAATAGGTTGCCAGGTCATGTAGTTGAGGCAGAGACCCTTGCTGTGTTCAAGTCTAGACTTGATGCAGTTTTGGATACACTTTAATTAAGAAATGGCGAGCTTAGTTGGGCCGAATGGCCTGTTCTCATCATCTGTTCTCGTCATATGTTCTTATGTTCTTATGTTCAGTGTTACCCAGAGCCTTACAGTGTAGCACAAGCTTTCAGTGTCTGTGTTTCTGTGTGTAAAGTCCTGACCCCTGCCATTACACTGTTCAGTCCCTCTCCTGGCTCCATTGGGCCTTCTCACACACCAACAGGTTTGAGTGACAGCCTAAAGCGAGCGGAGGGGAGACGCTTTAGTATCGTCGCGAAATGGGAGGGGAGAGGGAAGGGTGGCCAAACGGGTTGGACGTTGTCTCCCACGTGAACGCGGGCCAACCGGGGCGGAGGGCGAGCGAGCCCCAACACGCCAAACGAGGGCGGGCCCGAATGAAGGCCGTCCCAGGGGGAGTTTCGCGTGGGGGCGGGGGTGGCTGGCTCCCCGTGCCCTTTTCGGCAGGACATTTTCCCAGGCGCTAAGTGAGTGAAACGCGTTCGGCGGGAACCGGCGCGACAAGTCTCTACCCGCATGCCCTCCAGAGGGAGTGTGTGAATGAATGAGATGGGAAAGCTTTACGAGAAGCGTCAGAAAAAAGCATGTTTACATTAACTCTGGAAAATACATGCATCTTTATTGGCACAGATGTCCAATGTCAAGGCAGTTTATCACCAATGAGCTTAGACACGGGCCTTTTGAAGGCCAGTTCAGTTGTTATTCAGGTGGTGACAGGTCATAGCTGAGGTGGTGTGACTGCAGGTTTGGTTTGGTTTCTTTGTTTTCTTATTGACTTGCAGAGGGTCACCCCTGGTCATGACTTGAATTCAGCTGTAGACATGCTGTTGCTTAATGTCCACTGCAAGGGACAGAGAATAGGCAAGAAGAACAGAGTAGCAGCAGTCTACACTGTGCACTTTGCCATCGATGCCTATGCACTCCATTTTACGTGTGAAAAGTTAATGTCAGCTGTTTGCCAAGGTTCGTGAGTATACACGTGTTGTAAGATTCTGTAGATAATATTACATTATCAGCTATATTCCTAGTTTGATAACTGGGTAGCTGAATTTATCAGTAAAGACCAGTAGGAGGAAGCATATAATTATTATTTGACAGGTTTTGCCAGATGTGATGTTTAGGAACCCAGTTCTTTCTAAGTGTTTGATACAAATGTTTAAGATGTGGTAACTGAGGCCACAGCTTGCCAAATGTCCATTCCTATATTCAGCTGTTTGTTGTAGTGATTGTAAGGGCTGTCCAGACAAAATCCTTGAGCAGTCACTCAGTCGGGGTTTCAGAGAGGTTATTGTGATGTTGAAAATGCTGTGATTATTCTTTGAAAATGGCTTGCCTTATCCAGAGCGACTTCCTTAACGCATGTGTTCACTGAAGAAAATGGGGCCGAGTGGCTTGTTCAAGGGCGGTAGTGACATCCCCTAGCTGGGATCTGAGCCTTCCGCATTTCAGCAGTGTGTCCGTTACTCGTCCGCCCGGAACGCGCCTCACTGCTGTCCTTAAGTGGGCCAGAGCGACATTCTGTTTTTTCTTGTTGTGAACCCAGAAACTTGACCTGTTTGTAATGATACATGTTTACTAAGCTTAGTAAAAAACCTTAGTAAAAAAAAAAAAAAATCCCCCAGTTGTTAAAGTTGTCTTGTAAGTCAAGTCCCTTTCCTCTACTTCTGCAATGAACACACTGTGTGTGTGTGTGTGTGTGTGTGTGTGTGTGTGTGTGTGTGTGGGGGAGAGGGAGAGAGAGAGAGAGAGGGGGAGAGAGAGGGGGGGGGAGAGGGAGAGAGGGAGGGAAGAGGCAGTGGAGTGAGTGTTTGTGTTTGGCCATACATCAGGTCCACTGCTACTTCTCACTCCTGTCCCTTTCTTCCTCTCTCTGCCATGAGCGAAATGGATGAATGTATCTGTTTAATGTCTCTCTAGGGTTCCTTTCAGAGTCATTTTTCCTTGGCAATAAATCTTGCTCTCACAAAAACACTGTGTGAAGGTTGATTATTAACCCGCTAGTTCCCTTTGCACGAAAGCAGGAGGCGCGGATGAATATGCCTTCGTGCATTTCATTTGCTAGCCTTTGTGCTCCTCTGTTCCACTGTCGGTTTCCTTTCCCACTCCTTCCCAGTAGCCTCCTGCCCACCTTTTCCTGGGGTCAGGGGATCGTTTTCCAGCTCTTCCCCAATTGGCCCGCGGTTTTCTGGCCCCTTCTGGAAAGCACGCTCCATCCTTCGATTATTCAAATGTAAAAAAAGCACTGTAAGAAATGCATTGTGTCAGTTGCAGTCACTGATTAGAGTTGTGTTGAGACGGACAGGGCAGTGTAGTGAACCAGGCCGTGATTCTCAGTGTGTTGAGGAGTGGAGTGCTGCCGTATCACGGTGTTCTCCTGTGGGAGGAAGCGAGAGAGAAAGCAAGATTTTACCTCAGGCATAGATCAACTAACAGAGGAGAATGGAGGGCGTGGCTGAGGGGGGCTCACCTCCTTTTGGCAGAATACTGTACAAACTGACACTCCTGTGGTGAATGGGCTTATGTGCGCAGTGTCTGAAGCATATCTTTGATAAAAGCTGAATGCTGTAGTCGTGTGGCCTCAGATGACCTCACAGTTTATTGTTTGATAGGCATTGTGTCATCAGTATAGCCTGCCCCACCCCCTTCCGTAATACTGGTTTTTCCCCTTTTCTGTGAAAAGCTCTCATCTGTACTTGGAATCCCTAAATCCACCTCACTGCGAATCCCATCAAGTTTGTCGCCATCAGAGAATTTTCTCTTTGTCAGTAGTTTCCAATCCGGTGTCCGCTCGAGCTGATGACGTCAGCAGTGTGGTCTGCTGCAGGCTTCCATGTGCTCCAAATGTTGTGCATGTAGTGGTTCTTCGGGAGGGTTGTAATCCAGGGGCCTTGTTCCTCAGCACATCGCTCATCAAATCCCCCATAATGCAAGTGGTCTGGATTTCCCAGCCACCTTACCACAGAAAAACTCGGCGACCCACTACTGTTGGCATGCCGTTTGCACTATCGCCGCGGCGACGCCAGCATGGCTGGCTGGACGGCTCGCTCTCGTCAGCGCTGGCCGCACTTTCAGGATCCCAGATCTCTGACTGATTGAGGTCCAGCTGTCTCCTTAAAAACTCTGTTACACAGCACAATGGAGCCCTCTCATTGATGGCCTTCACCATGAGTGACTCAGCCAGGGTGTGAAATGTACTTGGATGAGTTACTGACTGGTTCGGTTGAATCGTTTAGTGTTTGAAGTACATCATGCAGAAATATAGGACCTCTGCTGTTTCTGGCAGATCACTGGAAAATGAACTGGTCTCTCTTCTTCGTGGTCATGACACCAATGGCGACAAAGTCCATCCATCTCTGAAAGTTGGCATTTCGTCCCAGTGAGATGTGCTTGACTAGCAGGGTGTGGCCTGAGATGGCGCTGTAACCTCCCTCCCCTCCTGTCTGTCTGCAGCCATCATCACCAACTCGCAGGAGGCCTACCAGGCCGCCGTGGACATCAGCAAGAACGACATGCAGCCCACGCACCCCATCCGCCTGGGCCTGGCCCTCAACTTCTCCGTGTTCTTCTACGAGATCCTCAACTCGCCCGAGCAGGCCTGCAAGCTCGCCAAGACGGTGCGGACTGGACACACACACACCCACACACACACTCACACACCCACACACACACTCACACCCACACACACAACACACTCACACCCACACCCACACCCACAACACACTCACACCCACACCCACACCCACACCCACACACACAACACACTCACACCCACACACACAACACACCCACACACCCACACCCACACCCACACACCCACACACCCACACACACACACCCACACCCACACCCACACCCACACCCACACCCACACCCACACCCACACCCACACACACACACACACACACACACACACACACACACACACACACACAACACACACAACACACACAACACACACCCACACCCACACGCACACACACACACAGGGTGGGGGAGAGGGAAAAGAGCCGGCTCTTATTTCCTTCCATTTCCTCATTCTGTTTTTCCAGGCTTTTGATGAGGCAATCGCTGAGCTCGACACACTGAACGAAGACTCGTACAAAGACAGCACGCTGATAATGCAGCTCCTAAGAGACAACTTGACAGTGAGTACTCAGTAATGTAGACACTCTGCCCAGAGCAAATGGCAACTGCATGGCAGTACCTCTCCTCTCACAGTGTAGCTATAATGTGTTTGGATTTTGGATTTGGGCTTTACCAAATAGTAACTTCACATATCCTGGACAATTGCAACAAATGATAACGTGTCATCCAAATCAGTGGCTGTCTTGCATAGGTATTGCAAAAAAGATGATTTCCTATAGGCACAGACTTATGGCCACCCCCTAATACGTCCCTCTCTGTGGCGTTTTTTTTTCCATTTCAGCTATGGACCTCAGACAACCAGGGAGACGGCGACGACGCCGAGGAGGGCCGAGAGAACTGAGCCCCGCCTCCATGCTCCCGGCTACCTGTCAATCATCCCAGCTCACCGTCAACACCGAGACCACCTCATCTGTCCCTCTATTCTTCACGTCTTTCACCAGCCTCCGGCACTCGTTTTTAGTGTACATAGAGGGAGGGGAGGGGGAGGAGGATGGGATGGGATGGGATGAGATGGGATGGGATGGGATGGGGGGGGGTACAACAGGGTACATAGGCTGGGGTGTGTTAGTTGTCATTTTCCTAAAAATCAAAATGGGTTTTGCAGAATAGGGGTTGGGGGGATGGGTTTAGTTAGTTGATTATATTTATTCCTTATCCATGCGTGAATCATCTAGTGTTCATCGTTGTTGTTTTTATACATCTGTGGTTCACATCATGAAGCCAACGTGAAAATGTGATTGGGGGTGAAGGGGGGGGGTGTCTGTAACTAGCCAATGGGCAGGAGGACCTTCAAAAGTAAACCAAATGACTGTTGAGCACTAAATCTGTAAAAGATGGGCAGGTAAGGAGGAAGTGTTCCATTTACTGCCATCTGCTCAAGTTAATAATCTCATCTTTGGTTACCCGCAAAGTCATTTTTATTTCTATGTAACACAATTATGAGGTGTAGAATACCTATGATCAGAACAAGCACTTGATATTGCTTGGAACTTTTAATATTGTATATTGAGCAGAACAGTAAAAAAAATCCCATGTGCTTATCTAGTTACTACTATTTCCTTGTTAGGGTTGTTATTTGTTTTTTATTATTATTTTCCTTTTAATCCTTGTTTCCTATTTTGATACTTACCTAAATGCATGTGGCTGAGAGGAGTTTGAGGCGGACATGGAGATCGCTGTTGGGCTGGCTAGCTTTCATGTCTTTGGAATTTTCATACGAAAAACCCCAAACATAATTGTTATTTGGAGGGGGGAAAATGTACTTTCATGTAAGTGAAATAAAAAAAAAATACTTAAATATGTTTGATTCTTTTTTTTTTATCAATGGTTTACCTGAATGTGTCAAGTTCTCATTAGGCAACTGAGTAATTGTTTGGATTTAGGGATGGGTAAATGGGATTCAATCTGTCACCTCTGGCTATAGTAAGAATCTGTTATTGGCTTTTATCTATAAGAGCGTTGCATTTTTATCTCTTTAAAGGTGTGTCCCCGCTAGCCGTTTAGCCAAAGCAGGGGTATGCGCTGTTGAATTGCTACTGCGTTCCTTCCCCATAACGAGTTTACTTTTTTGAGGGGGTTTTTGTGCGGCTGGTGTCTTTATGACGGCATCGAGGCTCGGCGGGGAAACGCACTCTGCCTATTTTCTTTGATTCAAAGAGGGGGGCCGGCTTTGAAAGTAGCGAGCTTTACCACGCTTTAACACGGAGCTCTCGCAAAAACAAAGACTGCTGGAGCAAGTGAAGTTTTCAAAAGCCAACTGTGGAGGTACCTCCAAGCATAAAATTCAGATTTTCAGAAAAAAACACATCCGTGAAATTGTTGTGTATGTTTGTACTGTGCTTTATTGAGACTTGCAATTTTGTGGGGGAAGAAAATCTTTATTTTTTAATGTGCTCTTATCCAGAGAGAATTACTAGGCTACCATAAAATGCACCAAATGCATATTTATGTATGCATGCCCTGGGAAACCTGAGCTCTCTCCCTTATTGGCATGTATGGAACATATTAATGTGCACAAAATCTTTTGGATATTTAACTCAGTGAAGTGTGACTGTAAAAATCTGATTTCCATTTCAGCCAATGGGAAATGGCTTACATCAGCTTTCGGTCATAGATATGCAAATTGCTACAGGCGCATGCTGAGGCAGATGACTGGCCGTGGAGATGGAACGGATCTGAATGGAAGGAGTCGTTTTGGAAACGCTGACCGTGCCCTATGAGAACCAAGCTGAGCCTGGCTGGCTGGGGTTTTGGATGCAGAAGGTGAAGATAAAGCTCATCTTATGTGACCAATCAGGCCCACCTGGTCATGTGCCCTGAGGCCTGACCAGATGATCCCCCTTCCCAGGCAACAGCTAAGAGACTCCTGCATTATCCTTCTTATGAAAAGCGCACTTGATTTGCACACTGATATTTTATCTTTATGATGGATTGGAAAACTTGTACACTAGAGAGCAGGTTTGACAGGAAGGCAGGGTCCGTCTGCAGCTTTTGGAAGCTTGATGAATCAGCAGAACTGTTTGACGCGCTCACCGCCGACTGACTCACTGTCTGTTAGTGACAGTGAGTCATAGCACAAGTCACCCATAGACACAGCGCACAAAGCAAACTGACGCCTCCCCACAAGTAGTTATTGCGGTTCACAATTTTTCACAAAGAGAAGCCGACCGCTGGAAAGACCCATGCCAAGGTGACCTTTTTGTCGCTGGTTGACCAGGGCCACCACTTCTCAGAGGTCTCTGTTGACCAGGAATGCTGGGTAATGCTCTGCACAGCCCCATATGGGCGTGGCGGCTCACGGCTCCTGGCCCAGGGTGCAGGGCACACCCATGTTGCCGTGGAGACAAAGCACCACTGACCACAGAAGAATATCTGACGAAGAGAGGAGGCAAGTGGCCAGCCAGAGTTCTGGTGAAGTGCTGCCACTAAGCACAGCGGCGACGTACGAGGAGGTGAACTGGCACTTTACACTAGACAGGCCTCCCGGTGCAGGGCAGGCCGAGTGTGGTCAAAGTTACGGCTGAGAGCACACCATCGGCACCCACAAAAACAATCTTTCACAAGTGATACGGCAAAAGCCCCGTAACCAATCCCAAGAGTGCGCGTCTTGGTGCAAACCCTTCCACTGAAACAGACCCTGTGTTTACCCTTCAGGCTAGGGTGCCCTTCTCACCTGCAAGTCAACACCATTCTGACGAGCCTGGGTCTTGTTTGCAGCTCGGGGGAAGGACAAGCAAACTGACCCCGGTGTTAAACTGCGCTGACCTGCCCCAGCACCCTGCCGTCTCCCAAGGTGCTCAAGGGGCTTGGAAAACCAGTTTTGCACAGAAATAAAAGGCATGATCTCACCCTCCTCTCATCTGTGCTGGAGTCCATCTTTTGTGACAGTTTGTCTAAAAATAATAGGAAAAGAAATCAGGCTTGGGTTGCACCAGCTAAACGCATGCCTGTTCCCTGTTATATCTGCTTATTTGATTGCTGCCTCTGCTTCAAATCCTGTTATACCGCAGATACTTATGATCTAACATGCCAGGTATATACTAGTGCATATTTAGTTAACAATGTTACATTATTGTCATTTAGCAGACGTTCTTATCCAGAACAGCTTACATAGGTCTCAACTTTAGACTTTACCCATTTATACAGCCAGATATTTACTGAGGCAATTCTGGGTTCAGTACCTTGCCCACGGGTACAGCAGCAGTGCCCAAACAGGGAATCAAACCTGTAACCTTTTGGTTAGGAGCCTTGCTCCTTACCACTATGCCACAATACTTTCAACAATCAAGAAATCCTTGCAGAGGATGACCTTCCAGCACACTAGCATCCCATCAGCCATTGCAAATTGATGATTGACATTTTGATGTTTTAATTGGGGATATAGCCAGCGAATTTGCTAGCCACCGCTGTAGCTGCTTAAAAGTCCAGTGTTACATATGTTGTATTACCATGAGTCCTGGCAGAGTGAGAGTTGCCGGATCCGGGAGCATGCTTCACTTGTCCTCATTTTCCACCCTTATGTTCTTGGCACAAATCCTCAGACAGATTCTGCAGGCCACCTGCATTGCCTGGGTCCCACGGCGCTCTGAAAATAGCCTCTCGGCCGCCCCAAGACACTTCCTGTTCCGTAATAGCATGTTCTCCGCTCAGTGGAACCGGCAGGTGGGGGAACTGCAGCTCGGCTCTCGGTGATGCACCTTCACTGAAGCTCACCCACGGATCCTTGCATAACCTGGATGGGCTGAGAGCATGCAGAGCATGTGACGTGAGACGTCCAGATCATCTAGATCACTGAGAACACACACACACACACTGTTGATGATGAACTAGAACAGTACCAGTCAAAGTTTGGACACACCTGATTAAGATTATGGGAAACATCCATTCAAAGACATTTTGATCTAAAGACCTATGCTTAAATGTGTGAAATTTGTTTCTTAGACAAGTGAAGTTGATGATGTATTCAATTCAATTCAATTCATTTTTATTTGTATAGCGCTTTTTACAACACAAGTTGTCACAAAGCAGCTTTACATTGTTCCCAGGCCTGAGACCCCCTGAGAGCAAGCCTAAGGCAACAGTGGCAAGGAAAAACTCCCTATCAGGAAGAAACCTTGAGCAGAACCGGGCTCATGGGGGGGCCCATCTGCTTCTGGCTGGCACTGGGCAGATAGTTAGACACAAAATTATGCAATGTACATTTGTTATTGACAAACAATAGCAGTTAACAGTAGAGTGATTATAAGAATGTCTCCTAGGATGTCCGGGTCTTGGAATGCAGTTGGCTTTGATGGGCAGGGCAGCGAGGTAGCAGGACTGGAAAACGAGATGAGACGCTTGGGCTACAGCTCCGGACAGGAGCCCGGAGCAGGGAATAGGAAGCAAACAGAAAACAGTGGTTAGTGGATGATAAGAATGGCAGGGATGTAGAACAGAGAGGCAGGAGAGGAGGGGCAGAGAAAAAGGTGTGCAACAAGGAAATGTATGAATTCCTTTCCAAAAATTTTGTTTTAAAAAATACTTTTTGGCTACTTTGAAGAATCTAAAATATAAGATAGTTTTGATTTAACACTTTTTTGGTCACTGCATAATTCAATCTGTGTTATTTCACACCCTTCTAGGAGTAGGTGTGTCCAGACTTTTGACTGGCACTGTATGGGCTTGGCTTGCAGACATCTTTACCCATGACAGATTACCATGTTTTCCACTTTGCATAGCACACATTCTAAAACCCATTTATACGGGGAGGATTTTACCAGAGAAACTGAGGTGAAGTATCTGCCTGAAGGATATGAGAGGACATGTCCATCTGGTATTCAAACAATGTGGCTCTGAGCGTGACACCACACACCCTGCCCATACACAGAGTAAAACCAGCCCTGTCTGTCACTTTCACACAATGTAACAATGGCCAGGAAACCTGAATACAGTGAAGCTTACACTTCGGTGGATGAAGGAGGTAGCCTGAGATAGCATGAGTGGTCCAGCTTGAAACACTGATCCCAGTACTACCATTTCACGGTCCCTTAAAGTCCTGCTAAAGTGATGAACCATACAAGCTGGATTAGCATACCTACGACTGGTCTTCAAACCGTATATTCCGCCAAGATCACTGCGCTCTGCAACCATGGGGCAACTGATGGTCCCATGCCCATGGGGCCGCTCCTCTCAGACACGATCCCTGTCTGTACTGGTCTGGTAAATGAATGTAATGTAATGCAATGTACCATATGCAGCAGTCAAAATCCAATTAGCAACTCTAATGCATTACATTAAACAGGAGGAGGGGGAGGCAAGAGTTTAGGGCAAGGGGAAGTAAACGGACTGAGAAGGACAGAAACGCAATACATATTTTTTGTGATAGTGCTAATGTTTAATTTCTAGTAATTTGGTAGGCATTATACACTAAATAAGGATGTCCTCCAAAAAAAGGGGTGGTGGCAGACAACATTGGTAAGGACCAGGGTTTGCATCCAGAATGTTCAATACTGGTTCAATTTACAGGTGAGGAACTGCTGTTGTACTCTTTAGCAAATGTATAAAAAATATACCGCAAACAGATGTAAATGTAAATTGATAGCATTTAGAAGAACTGAGACCTATGTAAGCTGGTATGGATAAAAGCATATGTCAACAACTCTCCTCCCTGCTATCCTCACGCTATCAAATTTGCATGCATCCCTGTGGCCTGGTATTTGGGGGGATGGTTAAAAATGTTAAAATGGATCATACTCCCCTCTTGAAAGGAATACTATAGCATGTCTGCAACTCTGATGAAGTTCAGAGTGAATATTAAGACAGGAAAGCTGAGCTCCCTTTGTTTTAGAGAGTGGCTACTGCCCTCTGCTGGTGAAAGGCACTCTAATGTACAATTTATACACTGTAAAAGCAACAAGTAGCTCTGATGGCCTCTCATTTTGTGCATGGCAGAAGCTGTTTAAGCAAATGGCTACATTTATGTTGAATCCCCACCTCTTCATCTCACTGACATAATAAATAGTAATATCAGCACACACACTGAATGTGATATTATGGCTCTTTTGATAAAAAAAAATTACAACAAAGAGTATATAGTGTATAGGGTAACATTGCTGTATGCACAAAAGATAACGTATCTATCTACAGTCTTAAACCACAGTGAACACTTTGGTACCAACCCAACCTTGACAGCTAAACTGCTTCATAAAATTATTTTAATGCTATCCCTGAAATCTAAGAAACACTAAACCTGACAAAAAGATGTGGATGACACGTGCACCAGACTGTGTTGGTCTGTTGGTGCTGCTGTCCCATAGCTGACATATCTGTCATATTTTTATTGAAATCACCATGCAGGTTATTATTAGAAATATCTGGCTGTGAAATGATCCCCACAACCAGCCTCCAACATACCAATTGCATGAAAATTATCCCCAAGCTTGATATGCAACACCGCCTTGTCAGTTTTGCCCAGTCGTCTCTCTGACAAATGAGGTAATTTAGGTCATGATCTGCAGTTAAAGTTATTCGAATGTCTTATGGTCAGTCAGAAATAATCGGTTAATCAAACTGACCCAAAAAGAAAACATTTCACAAGTATCCAATCACTGTACTATGTATTTTTATAATTTAGCATAGAGTGATGTTTCTTTTGGTGCTCATTAAATATACACATACTATATACACATCCTCATGCATTGCGCACTACACACACACACACACACACAAAAAAAATATGCTCAGTTTGATGCACACTCAGACCTCTGTCTGTTTTTCTTATGAAGCTTTTCTCTATTGGAATTAATGTTGATTCAGGGGACAATGATTAAAATCCTACACAGAACAATATGGAAAATGGGTGTGCGGTAAGTCTGGCTCGTACTGGCTGTACTGAGGTTCAGCTGAGTTTGAGGTTGGAGGTTTGCAGGTTTGAGTCTTGAGTGAGCCATAGCAGCTACCCTTACCCTGAGGCGCTGTACCCAAAACAAGATATATGACCTGAAATACTTGAGTAAATGTCCGGCTGTACAAATGCTTGACATGTAAACATGAAAACAATTAAAGGTGCACTGGATAGGAGAGGCTGCCAGTTCAATTCCGCAGTGGAGAAGGACGCTTTATAAACAAAACACATGGACTGATCGCACTTGCGACCAATCAGCATGCGTTAGCCAGAAAGCAACAGACTGACTTCGGGACGATGCCCACTAACAGGTCAACAGGGGGTGCTGCGGAACAGGAAGTGGCCTGAGCTTCGTGGAGTGTTGACGCAAACTAAAGTGCGCCGTTTTCTGTTAGCACAAAAGAGCTGAGCTTTGCCACATTGTGTGCCAGTGGATCCTACTGTGTGTTAAAGCTCGACCAAAGCAGGCCTTCTGTATTGCCACCTCATTATTTATTTATTCATTCATTTTACTTCTCTGAGTGGGGGAAAATTTAATGGAAAACTACAGGCCAAATGCAGGGCCATAACAGACAAAAGTGCTTTGTCATTTACAGCGGTATGGATTTCAGGAACTCATTCCTACTACTCAAGTGTTGGTATGACTGGTATTGCATCAGCTGTTTTGTAAGAAAAATTTCCAAATGAATACTTGAAGCATATTCTGTGAGGGCCAGAAAACAGAAGTGTCATACTCTTAGTTGAAAGTTTGTGAGAGAAAAAACTACTCTGTTCATTTGTGACAATTGAAGCTGGATCAGTTCATGACTACTTACTTTTGCTTTCATTGATACAACAGCATTTTGGATGGGGAGTGGGGAGTAAGATCACAGCCATTCACTCCCTCTGTGTTAATGCCTTGTTAAATTGTCTGTCAAGGGAAGATCACATTATTCAGTCACTTCAGTCGCAAAGTTTACACAGCTGGAGAATGAAAGAACAGGAAGAGGTCTTCATTAAACAAAGTATTTATTGTGACGAAAATCCCCTAATTCTAGAACAAGCAAAAATGCAACGTAAGGCATAGTGTAATCAGTACCTTGTGCGCAAGCATTCAGTAATTATCGAACATTTAAAATAGATTTGCGCCACCGCGATGTTAGCACGTGTAAAATCACCATCTGTTTAAAAAAAAAAAACTAATTTGCAACCTTCAGGAAGGAGCTTCAATCAGCAGTTCCCTGCGGTCTTCTTCTCTACCCTCGATACCTCAGTTGGCCCTTGTGGGTTTCGCCTCGGGGCATGATAACCATTTCAAAAGACTTGCCAACCTGACCGCGCCTCTTCGCACCTTCTCTCCCCCGCATGCGTTCAAACCACCCACGAATATCGCGTGACAAGTGAGCAGCTAGTGTAAGTGGAAAACTGAAGGCGGGGAGCGGCAGACACCTCCAGACGCAAGAACCCAGCTATCAGTCGGAGCCCTTCCTGATGGAGACCGAAAACTGCAACATTGTTCATTTTTAATCACCGTGCTAGGGTTTATTTTGTGCATTAGGCTATCGTGTGCATAAAAAGTGCATTGTTTGGATTGCCATTTTTATTTTTCTAGTATATAAAAATCAGATTTTGTATAAAGATGAAGTCAAGTAGAATCTTACCCCGTTGTACACACACACACACACACACACACACACACACACACACACACAATATAAAATCTGGAAACCCATTTAGTTTAAACGATATACAGATTACCAGTAAATTAGTGCATTAAATGCCAAAATCAGAGTAATACATCAGGTTGGAAATCTTGACCCTTGAATCTAAAGTATCTATTCGTCATCATCATTATCAGCGGCAGCAGCATCATTATCGTGTAGGACAAGCACATGAGTCAAACACTTTTTGATATCTGGATTTCCTCTCAAGCAGCAATAACTCTGATGATTCAGCTGTCTGCTAGTGGCTTTTCATAATAAGACAGCGCGTATTATCCTGAATCACTCTCAATCAATTTGACACGTCGTGGCTGGGAACACATTAAATCAGTGAGCTGGAGGACTAATTCACATTTGCCTGGATTCTTCGAGAATGCTCTTGATATAAATCAGAAATTTTAAGTTTAAAATGAGACCATATTGCACATGTTAAAATGGAAACAAAAATGTATAAATTAATGAGCAAGCACTAAGTTCATAATGGAATACAATGTACAACCTTTGTGTTATAATTTTTGTGTTCTTGGAAACTATTTTAAATGTTTTGGGCTTGAATGCAGCAATATGATCTCTGCTTGCCACATAACAGCTGACTAGTACATGCTCATAAGGAATCAAAAACCATTTTTGAAAAGTCGGTTCAACACTGCAGAGGTATGTTGGGTCACTTAACATTCTAAAGGCCCTTTCTTCTGAGATACATTTACATGACAGAGAACACTTTCAACAAGTAGGGTCACCTCAGCACAGTTGTAAAGTTGGAACTTGTGTCCTATTGTGTTTGGCAGTAGCGGTGGTGAGCAGATAAGAGTGGAAGAGATCTCACATTTCAGTCAGCAGTTAAACCCTGTTTACATGATCGTGCCTGATGTAACATTATGGTACACACCAAAAATGAAGTTGTTTCACTCATGATAAATATATTGGGTTATATATTTGATTATAACAGAGATTGGTTTAAACTTAAAACCACTTTGTATTCCTTCTGATTGAAATGTTTATTTCATATAAAGTGCAAAAAGGTGATGCAATCATGTTAAATTTAATCAAAAAGGAGTGTGCTGCTAACTGGTGACCCTTGATTAAATCGGCACAATGCTGATTATGAAACACAATCAAAGAGATGTTTAGGATGATAATAAAAAAAGTAAGTTCTCTGCACCCCCTGTCTTTAGCTGACCAACAAGTTCAATTAGTTCCATATGTTTCTGGATGGTCCACCCTCATGTCTCCTTTTTTTCTGTGGTTTTCTTTTACCCCCCTGGGATCCTCCTTAAGCTGGGGATTCACTCACCTGATGGCTGGTGAAGGTGTCTGGTGGTGAAGTCAGTCACAGTCTATTGGCAATTTTGAGGAATACTCTGACTGACCACTGATGCAGATTTTACATGTTGAGTCAGGAATGATGGCCATCAACAGCAGACAACTAGAGAGCAGGCATACAGACGATGGTTTCCCATCAACAGTTTTTGACCAAGCATCTGATGTGTGTATCCCATCCACAACTGTCCATTTTGAGGACATACCCGACTCATTTTCCTCTATGAACTATGATCTTGTGAGTGATTATGGTCTTTGATCATTGGTTTTGATTTGCTTCACTATTTATGCTATTTATGCTTCATCAGGGCTCAAAGACACTTACAGTGAAATCTCCTCACCTGCTTGATCTCCCAGGTTTCAACACAGAACAGCACAGACAACCACAGAGAGAAAGCTGCTCTGGTAGCCATATTATTTGAGCTCTTGTGCTGTTGTTTTTCAGCTCGCTGATAGGTAGCTATCTAGAATGTGAATTGTGCACCCTGCAGGGCTGAGGAACCCTAGAGGTAACCCTGTGAGACATGACAGCACTGCACAGTGGGCAATTCACACTCAGATAAAAACTCATTCCCGCAGTTCAAACTAGCGAACTGCACTACTTCCACTCTGTGGATACTGATATATCAACAGTTCATACCTGTCTTCTGTGATTTTCTTTCCTTTCTGTTCTACCTGGCTTTTGTAAAGGGCTGTGTATGCAAATTCTTTATTTTTACAGTTTAACATTTGCTTATTTTATCAACATACAAAGATCCGCACTACTACTACTTCATTCTATTTAAATGTATCTTATACAGTACAAGAGGGAGCTTTTCATCATCTGTTAAATTCACTAATTAATAATTTTAAATTTCATTTGAGGGAACCCCTCTCCCCTGCCAAGTAAGTCAATATAGCTTTCCTGTGTGGAAATTCAGTTGGTGTTACATAACCTTTGATTCTGCTGGAGATAAAATTAGAAAACATTTTGAAAAGATTTAATTTAAAGTTAAACTGCATATAAATGGATTCTTTTTGTTGTAACTTCTAAGGTCAAACTTGTGGCCTACCTTGAAGCATAAACATATTTAAATATTTATGTAAATATAATGGAGTGCCTTACACTATTCACCACCTCAGGCGCGTTCATAGTACATATACTAGATAGCGTTATGTGATGTTGATTCAACCATCTCAACCTCACGCAACCCCAACCAACCAACCAACAATGAACCAATCATTTAAGCACCGACTCCTGTAACTGATGCGAAAGCATGATGATTCCAAAATCATAGAAATGCATACAAACATGAGAAAGCATGTTGATTTTGTTGTAACAGCACATTTTGATCATGTCTTAGCATATGTAACAGATTTTAATTGCTTTGGTATTGCTCGACGTTTTCTGGTTAAACCCTTTACAACCGCGGTAATGGCGAGGTTTCTTTGAGTATTGAGTAAACACGTTCCAAAGTTCACTACTCCAAAGCTTCTCTATACACTCAATTTGATCGATTTTTTTATTTGACGAAATTTCAGCATCTTCAAAGCCGATTGGATCAGACATAAATCTGACTTACCTTAGCCAATCAAAGTTAAATGCGCTGAGCGGTTGTTAAATTTGCAACGCCCATTTCTCCAACCTCTCCAAACAGGACTGGTTAGTTACAGTGACGTATGCGAGGGTATATAAATAACGGTGTTTCAACGCTGCCCTTCCCCTAAACCCCGGCTGCTAATGCTGCGTGAGTGAGTGTGTGCTCCAGAGCTAGCCTCGGCACACATTATATAAAAAAATTAAAAAACAAAAAAAAATTTAAAAAGCATAAAAACCCAAAAAATCCGTTTTCTTTTTTTTTGTAAAAAAAAAAAATCGGTGAAGCAGGAGTAGATATTCGTGGACAAGACGGTAAAGCAAGGGGGATTTTTTTTTATTCGACGTGTATCGCCATCGAGCTAGCTAGTTGCTGTTGAAGGGGGAAGGCCTAGCTATTTGGATTTTAAAAACTGCACTTCGATTACTTTGCAACTGTCGATAGCACGTTTTGGCTACACAACGCTCGTTAGCCATTTTAAATAGGTACCTGGCTACTTGTGCACCGTGTCAAACTTGACCGCGCCAGAAAATTTGTTTCAAGCTAGGATCCCTTCATTTAGTTATCTAGCTAGGTCGCTAACGTTAGAGCTAGCTAACATTAAAATCTGGGCTCGCTTGCTTTAATAATTGGCTAGGTTACTCCGTACAGTATTGGGTTTGCGGCAGATAACTGGCTAATTATTTTTTTTTAAAAAATACGTTTTAGACTAAACCAGCAAGCGCGCTAACGGTAGCTAGCCACGTATTTTAACGTCAGACAGAACGATCGGCAACGTTAGTTAACAATTCGAGGTTACTCGCTAACGGGGCTTAGCTACACAGTACGTTGGCATTTTTTGGAATTTTTGGCTAGCAGTTCTTTCGTTAACGTTAGTACCCAGTCGCGTACACGAAGATGAATCCCAGCGCTCCCAGTTACCCGATGGCCTCCTTGTACGTCGGCGATCTCCACCAGGACGTGACTGAAGCGATGCTGTACGAGAAATTCAGCCCCGCCGGGGCCATCCTCTCCATCCGTGTCTGCAGGGACATGATCACTCGCCGCTCCCTCGGATATGCGTATGTCAACTTCCAACAGCCGGCCGATGGTAAGTCTCCGAGCGAGTTGGCCATCAACCATGCCTGAAAACATTGCTTTTCAGGTCTACCGTGGGGGAGACGTCGAGAGAGACTTGTAGCTCCAAGCTAGCTATAGGCAACTAAAGTAAATATTACTTTAGCTAAGTATCGTTAGGTGTCGATACTGTCGTCTGTTCAGATTGTTGAAAGCTCAGATCTCCCAAGTTACGGTCGGTAGATAACGTTAGCCGCTTAGCAGGTAGACTAACCAGTTAGCCAAACCACTAGTCTGCATTCAGACAGACGGCGTGTTAGCTAAATGCGACACTGCTAGCTGTAGTAGCTAATGTTAATTTAACGTTAGCTCGGCTAGCGAACCTTCGATGATTTCCGGTGTTTTATAGTATGGACTATATACATGTTTTTAAACTGGTACTATAATGGCAATCACACCAAAATTACACTTCCCGCGCCATCAAACGAGATAGCCGACTGTCGCAATCAAACAATTGCGCTTTAGCTAACTTGATGTAACCATTACACATGTTCCGCATTTTAGATGCGCTTTGTGTCAACAGTTGAGGTAAAATGGTAGAAATGTGTCTGGGTAGCAAGTGCCTAGCACGAGGTCACGGATGAGTTTTTAATGCACTTGACTGCTAAGTGGCAGCAAAGTCGCCGATTGTCTTGGCGTGGAAGGTAATCAAGTTAGCAAACCGCGTACAGCCATGTGAGCGAACTGATGGCCGCTCTGACATTACAGGAATTGGGTGAGATAGGCAGAGTTTTCGTTAGCGAGATGGGCGCATTTTTATACATGGTGTCGTGGGTGGAGCAGTTCGTGTTGCCAGCTGATAACGCGACAGACCTGACAACAAATTCACGAAGGGGGAGGGGCAGGTGGGGGGAGGACGGCATCCACACCCTTTGAGTTGAGCCTTGGTCGCAGTATGTGCCGAATGGATCGCATTGTGCAGCATCTTAAAGTGCGCGGCCGCGGTGCGGTGAGCAGTATTGCGCAGGTTTAAGGTTTAATACGTCCCGCCGCGTATTAAACGAGCACGATCATACTTAGGAATAACGCGTAATGAATCCAGATTGTGGCGGATGTTGGCAGCGTTTCTCACCCAGAATGGATCATAGATTGTCGTGGTACGAGGTGCGAAGCATCTAATGTACCGACACACCACACACGGCAGTCGCCGTCTTAGTACAGAGTGCCAGGCAGAGCGCTTTTGTATAGCCAGGCTAGAGACGGCACCCCCCAACCCTCCATAGTCTCTGCCGGTAATCAAACCACAGGCCGGCTCTGAGATAAATCAGGATCAAAACACATTAAATGCCTTCTACTGATATGATGATGTGTACATAATAATGGTGTTCCAAAATCTTGCTAAAGCTTTAATTCCACTCAAAGCAAAATGTGCTGCCAGCGCCAAATGCAGTCATCCGGAGAGTACAAGTAACCCTCCTATCCAGCACCATACAGTGCAGGATAACGCAGAGGCTATTCATTCAGGATTGGTGGCATAATGGGTTCTAATAACTGAGCCATTCCTTCCCCAAGGCAGTTGTGCTCCCAGACAGCTTATTCTGTCTTGAAACTGAAATTTGTTTGGCTCATTGAGGGTTTTTTTTCCCCTTAACCAAATAGAAACAGCATTCTTGTATGCTGCGGTATGCGACTTGAATGGTTTTGTATTTGAATAAGAAGGACTGATAACCCATTAGACACTGAGAATACAAACCCCCTGATGAAACTGTACTGCTTTGCCTTGAATTTCAGTCCCAAATTTAAGCAATGGACATTTTTTTTCCGTTCCCCTCAGTGTGCTGGCCTCTTCTAGTGTGGATCACTTCAGCTTAGAAACAAGGCTTCAGTACAAGTTTATTGTAAACTCATGCGAGACAGAACACTGAGTTTGTGCCTTTGATTAGAGTGTTCAAGGAGATGACAGGATCAAAAGTCATTCTTGCAAGGAAGGAACTTTTTTTTTTAAAGCATCCTCAGTGTCACAGTGGTTGATTACGTTAGCAAGTTTAGAATTGCACCACCTTAGCTGTCATCTCTGTACAAGAGATGTTGCAAATAAAGGGCCTCTCTGGCTGAGAGTGTTAGTCTCAGTGCACGCACGTAGTTATGAAGGGAAGCTGCATACAGATTGTCTGGCGAGGCAACTGGAAGGGATTCACAGAAAAGGTTTCAGCTTTTCCATGCGAGGTTGCTTGTGTTTTCTGTCTAGTTGATATCAGCAGCAATCTTACGACCCTGTGCAATTACCGGAGGTGTCAGGGTCCAAGGCTGCAGTCTTAATAAAATGTGACGGACCTTTGACACCGCCCTGTCACATTCCAGCATGGCACGTTTATTTCCGAATGAGTAATGATTAAAGCACCACCAGTGGCACTGCCTTGGCTGTGCCAGGCTGCCTCATAGCTCGTTTCGGAGGCTTCGTGACATCAACTGTCGGGGGGCGGCAGGGGGGCATATCTTCAGCGGCCTGACGACTCGTTCCCCTTCCCCCCAGCCGAACGTGCCCTGGACACCATGAACTTCGACGTGATCAAAGGACGGCCCGTCCGGATCATGTGGTCCCAGCGCGACCCGTCGCTGAGGAAGAGCGGCGTGGGCAACATTTTCATCAAGAACCTGGACAAGTCCATCGACAACAAGGCCCTCTACGACACCTTCTCGGCCTTCGGCAACATCCTGTCCTGCAAGGTAACTCCCGCAGCCGCGCTCTCAGCTCAGGCCTGCACGCTATGAGAAACGTTTTGGAGTGCCGTGGAGTGGTGGATGGGTTCCGCATGAGAGGAGATGATGGGTTTCACCCTGAAGTGAGCCAGGTTTTTTTACGAGATGCATGATGTGAAGCCGCTTATGCCTGAAATGTCTCCTCTCCAAGGTGGTGTGTGATGAGAATGGCTCTAAGGGCTACGGCTTTGTGCACTTTGAGACCCAGGAGGCTGCCGAAAGGGCCATTGAGAAAATGAACGGCATGTTGCTCAATGACAGAAAAGTGTAAGTGCGGTGTCTACATCGTTTACATTCGCGCACCTCTAGTGTTGCAAACTCGTTGTTTTTATGCTTTGTGTGTGACTGACTGACATGGTTTGAAGTTTTCCCATTTTTGAATTTAACTAACGAGTTTCTTATTGTTTGCTTCGTGAGTTTGAATTGGGGGGTTTGTTTTTCACAACTTTCTGGTCCCTGATGTCAAAGCACAGGAAGATTGTGGTTTTGACTAGTTTGTTCTCTGCAGCTTTGTGGGGCGCTTCAAGTCTCGCAAAGAGCGCGAGGCTGAGCTCGGAGCCAGGGCCAAAGAGTTCACCAACGTGTACATCAAAAACTTCGGAGAGGACATGGATGATGAAAAACTGAAGGAAGTTTTTAGTAAATATGGTAAGCTTTTTTTTTCCCCTCATGCATACACAACCAAACTAGTAGAAATTTCAGTGAACTAGCTCAGCCAGCACTAAATCTCCATCTCTGTTCTGCTCTGGGTGTGTTAGCTTGTTTTGAATCATCATTCTCTTCCTCTTTCAGGCAATGCCATGAGTATCCGTGTGATGACGGACGACACCGGGAAGTCCAGGGGCTTCGGCTTTGTCAGCTTTGAGAGGCACGAGGACGCGCAGAAGGTGAGCGAACCCCGTCCCGAACCACCCATTAACCAGAGCTGGACCGCACCCGTGCTCTGGCGTGACCCGGTCAGCGTGGTCTCTGTGAAGGGTCTGACCACTCTGGCTCTGGTCTCTTCCAGGCCGTGGACGAGATGAACGGGAAGGAGCTCAACGGGAAGATGATCTATGTGGGCCGCGCCCAGAAGAAGGTGGAGCGTCAGACGGAGCTGAAGCGCAAGTTCGAGCAGATGAAGCAGGACCGCATGACCCGCTACCAGGTGAGACACTTTCTCAATCAACTTGAGTGGATACACTAATGTTCCTTTGAGCTGGAAGTTGCTCTGGATGAGAGCGTCTGCTAAATGCATGTAATGTAATGATGTCCTCGCATGCCATGGGCCTCCTGACTTTCTCACACCGGGTTACTGCGCTGCAGCCATGTCAAATTCAGTACGGCCTCTACTGTGGCTCATACTGGCCAAAATGGCTGCCACAGGGAAATGGTAGTTCATGGGCCCCACGTCTAATGCTCATGGTTGTTGGGGATAAATTTGTGCTACAGACAATTAAAAAGCTGAATTGCTTATCAGAGCGTTTTATCTAAATCATAATTTAGAAATGTTCTGTCTGAGGCTTCTGGAAAAAGTGCATTGCTATGCCCAGTTTGTCAATTTGTTGACAAAACATAGCTGTAAGTGTGTAACTGGAAGGACTGCAGTATTCAGTCAGCATGTCAGTCATTCTCAGTGTCACTATTCAGAGCTGTATCCTAACTGGATTTTGTAAATCAGGGCGTCAACCTGTATGTGAAAAACCTGGATGATGGCATCGACGATGAGCGCCTGCGTAAGGAATTCTCACCTTTCGGAACCATCACAAGCGCTAAGGTGAGATGCCTCGTGTCCGTGGCTGTGACTTAACAGTATTCAGACCGGCGCCATGGGTTTATGTGCTGAGGTCGGTCTGTAAATGTATGATTGCTGCCAACACTGATTTTTGTCATCGCGATAGCATTGGGAAGTGTGAACCCAGTGAGATTTGTGTGTAGAGTCGAGATGCAGGGAAACTAAGCAGATATTTCTCCCCCTGCCTCAGGTCATGATGGAAGGTGGCCGCAGCAAGGGCTTCGGCTTCGTCTGCTTCTCGTCCCCGGAGGAGGCCACCAAGGCGGTGACGGAGATGAACGGCCGCATCGTGGCCACCAAGCCGCTGTACGTGGCCCTGGCCCAGCGCAAGGAGGAGCGGCAGGCCCACCTCACCAACCAGTACATGCAGAGGATGGCCAGCGTCCGCGCCGTGCCCAACCCGGTCATCAACCCCTACCAGCCGGCGCCGCCCTCCGGCTACTTCATGGCTGCCATCCCACAGGTCAGAGCTCATCTCACTGTTAATTTTCTGTGAGTATAAGTAGCAGTGTGGCTGTGGCTTACTTGATGTGTTGTGTCTGGTTTCCTCTCCCACTACAGGCCCAGAACCGAGCTTATTATCCAACCAGCCAGCTGGCTCAGCTGAGACCCAGCCCCCGCTGGGCAACCCAGGGCGTCAGGCCTCAGCGTGAGTCCCCCCCAGACGTTTCTGTTCGGTTATGCTAACGTTGTGTTAGCATTGCTGCCAAAGCGCATCAGATTTAGTCCTGCAGCCCAGCCTCATCCTCTTTCTCTCTGCAGATTTCCAGAACATGCCGGGTGCCATGCGTCCCTCAGCCCCCAGGCCCCAAACCTTCAGCACCATGAGACCCCCCTCCCAGGTGCCCCGCATGATGTCCACGCAGCGCGTCGGTAAGTGTCCTGCGACTTCCGGCGCGCCCGTGCCGTGCCCTCTCTTCCCCGCGTGCCCGTTCCTAACGATTTCTCCCCTCCTCCGCCCCGACAGCCACCCAGACCATGGCGCCCCGCCCCTCCGCCACCGCCGCCGCTGCAGCCGCCACCCCGGTGCGCGGCGTTCCTCAGTACAAGTACGCCGCCGGAGTGCGCAACCCCCAGCAGCACATGGCCACGCAGCCGCAGGTCGCCATGCAGCAGGTAAGCGCGTGCGCACCGCCGCCTTCCAGCGCGGTGTAAAGCACTGATTCTCAATCCTGCTCCTGCTCTACCTACCTGACTGAACTCATCAGTGGCATTTTTGATTAGCTGAGCATGCCTGATTTAATCAAGAGCACGTTAGTCACACTAATCAGGTGTGTTAGGAGCAAGGGTAGATGGAAGATATGCAGGACAGTGGGTCTCCTGGAGTAGGGTTGAGAAACGCTGGTTTAAAGCGGTGTGAGCGTGGCCCTGTCTGACGTGGCCTCTTCCCTTCGTTTCCCCGCAGCCCGCTGTCCACGTGCAGGGCCAGGAGCCACTGACCGCCTCCATGCTGGCTGCCGCCCCTCCACAGGAGCAGAAGCAGATGCTGGGTGAGTCCCCTCCCCCTCTCTCCACTGCAGCCACGCGCTCAGAGCGTCCAGGTGTTCTGACCTCGCGCGCTAAAACGTGTCCTCTCCGCCCCTCACAGGCGAGCGTCTCTTCCCGCTGATCCAGAACATGCACCCCAGCCTGGCGGGGAAGATCACAGGCATGCTGCTGGAGATCGACAACTCGGAGCTCCTGCACATGCTGGAGTCCCCGGAGTCCCTGCGCTCCAAGGTCAGCCCCTCCCCTCTGCTTCACAGTCCAGCTGAGCCAAAGGCCACAGACACTCACATTTTAACTGAACTGTAGGAGCCATTCCAGCATATCTGGGCTATTGCTCACAATTCTCACTGACAGAAACAGCTTGCTGTAAGAGAGGTCTGGCAGGGTGGGATAGCGGTTGCTGATGGTCCATGGTGTGTAAAAGGCATCCGGTCACTGTTGCGTCTTTGCCGTTTTACACTGCAGGTGGATGAGGCTGTTGCCGTGCTGCAGGCTCACCAGGCCAAAGAGGCCGCCCAGAAAACTGTCACCAACTCTGCTGGTGTCCCAAGCGTCTAAGCCAAGGTAGGTGTGCACATATTCCACATCAAGCACAGTAGCTGCATTGCAGTTCACAGGAAATTGCTGTTGCCTTCAATCTGTCACTAGGCAGCGAGTAGTTTTTTTAAATGCCAAGTACTGAATAAAAGTTGTCTTAAACGGACTAGAGCTGTAAACCTGACTCGTGTTTGTTCTGTTCTTTCAGGTGTGGGGAACCTTGAAACTTGCTTCACCGAGGGGGGAAAAAACTTTAAACATTGAAAAAAGTGAAAACACACAAAACATTGCAAAACAAATAAAACAATCTTGAAAAAAAGGAAAGGAAACGCGATTCAGCCAGGTCTAGAAGGAAAGCTAGGCCTAGTTAATAAACAAAAAAAAAATTGAGAAAAAAAAGGCAAAATACAAAAAACTTAATCTGGGGTTTGAAATTTATTCCACAGAATGAGGCAAAGCATTCCTTTCTTACTTTTTATTGCTTTTACTGTGTGAATGCTCAGAATCACTCTTATTTGGCCGTGAGAACTGATCGCTGAGCATTGTGAAATGTATCTTGGATTGAAATTGCTTGCTTTAATAAAACTGTTAAAACATCCCGTTCCTCTGTGTGAGCTTTTTCACTAGTTATCTGCACCACATCAACTGCAAGTCATTGACAGTACACGTCTGTGAATCTGAAACCCGATACCCCACTGCAAGGTGTCATGAAACATCTGCAACCTAAGCCAAGCCAGTCAGACCTGAACACCTTGCTGCAAGCGTGCGTTTTGGATTTTGGGGGCGAGGCTTAAGACTTGTGAGCCGCTAAGATGCGCCGTAATGCAGCTGATGTGATGTCACACCCCTGCGCATAAGCAGAGATTGACCCACATCCTCCCCATCTGCCGCGCAGGGCGGATTCCTCTGCCGCTACAACAGGGTGACCTATCGCTGTCCGCTTCACCATGGCCTTGGGCCCGTCTGACCAATTGGGAGGCAGGCACGTATTTTGTGTGAAGATAAGCAATGTGCCCAAATTTGGAAAGAAAAATCCCAAGTGACCTTGTCATGCACATGCACCCACAAGCAGTTTTCTTTAACATTTTGGAAGTTTGGAAACTTACGGGTGAAAAGGCCACCAGAAAGAATTTGCCCACTCTGCATAATGCTCCTTCTCATGTCTTGCGGTATAGTTTTACTTGACCTTTATTTAGTGTCTTCAGTATGATTGTTTTCTAGCAATCCAATATTGTTGGGCAGTAATGCTGGTGCCAAATGGAAGCATTTTTGTATAACATCCCAAACCACTTACATCCCCTGGTATTTTATTGTACTGCACTACATAATAAATGGAAACATTGATTAGAAAGCCCTCTTTTCTAAAGTTGAAAATAAGCAAGACCACAGTTCCAGTTTAGCATACTGTGTCCCATACTACCACTGTTGCCAGAGCCACAATGCTGCCTCCCCTGTGTGAATCTGTTTATCAGTATGGCCTCTACCCAAGCCATTCATGCACTATATAGCATGTGTGCAAAATGTAACGTGTAAGAGTAAACTGGATTGAAGCATCCAAGCTTAATGACCAGAAATTGCTAGAATCGCTCTGTTTGGGGGCTGTGGTCAGGGATTCAGAGCCAGGTCAACTATTAGTTGAATTATTCAGTTTGTCCAATATGTTAAAATTGTGTTTCCAGCAACCTCAAGGTCTGGGCTCTAGTGCGATCTTGTGCTAGAGCAGTCATTCCCAAAAACCAAAGATACGAGGAGCCAAGGTCTCAGATTTGGTCATTAGTTGAAGTGGATACCTCCATGCATATGCTGAAGTTGTAATTTAATTAGAGAAAGGGTGTCATGGGCCAATGCATTTAAACAACATACAGTGGTGATGCCTGAGTGGCAATAGTACTGAAGCAGTTAAAATCTAAATCTAATGGCTGTCTATCACTTTCAGTTTTCAATCATTTCAGTTCCATTTTTTTGGTTCCAGTTTGTAAAGCTCTTAAAGTTACAACTGTGGGGAATATCAGGGAAGGAGCAGCAAATCAGAAAGGAGCAATGTGACAGTGATGGACATGATGCGCCAGCCATAAATACAGTACATAACTTGCATTTCACAAAGTGTTTTATTAAAAAAAACATTAGGCACAAACAAGGAGACTGTCGTGAGTTGACATACTAAATCCTGTCTGGCCTCAGAAGCCCCGCACTGGCATTTAAACAATGTTATTGAGACAGGTTTGACTTGTCAGTCAATAGCTTCCGAGAAAAACAAAGTGTACTGAAGATATCTTCCATTGATAAGATGGTATGTGGGAGTTCAGGATCCCCTGAAAATGAAACATTGACATGTCAGTTAAGAAACGAAACCCTTTCACCACAACAGTTTCTAATGTCAGTGCCAAACATCTTATTTCTGATGATGTGTAATGGTAGGCAAAGGCTCATCCTTCATATCTTCCCCCTCTCCCAGTCTGCAGGATGGCCGCAGCTATGACTGCTGACAGCAATGAGTTTCACAGGACTGTACAGTTTTGACAGTCGAATTATACAGTCGCTACTGCTAGGACTCCACTCTGACTCCCACTGAATACAGCACCACCAGATGCCAGGAATTCTGCCCTCTAGTTTGGACAGCCAGTCCCCTCCCCCATTAGCCCCGGGGGGGGGGGGGTAACCATAGCTCTCCCTCACTGTTTTAATCAGGATCCCAGGGCTCTGTTGCCCCACGCTAGGCCGCAGGGCGACTCCCCCATTGGAGCCTGGCTTTATTCCCTCCAGCCCAACAGGCTGTGCCTTCCCAGCAGCCTCTGCACAGCAGCTCTTCTCTGGCTCTGCCGGCATCCAAACGTGTCAGAGCTGCTCCATTTCCTGGGTATTTCAGGACAGCGAGGACAAAGGGAACAATGCATTTTAGGCCCCTCCCTCTCACCTCCTGAAGTTACTTTGAGTTTACTGACTCATCCAGTTTCCCGGCATAACTGTTCTCCTTCTGCTCTGGGATTACCTGGCCATTTATGAAAAGAAATGTGGGTTACCTCAAAAGTACAGGAGTTTGCATTTCACTCATAACACCAAATGTGGCAGCAGCGGTCAATGTGACCACTTGACAACACAATGACTCATTAGCCAATGGTTGGCTTCCTTCATGGGTAGAGTCCACATACATTGACAATTACTCAATCTGAAATTTAGGCTGATGGAATATATCTGCTATTGGGAAAGTGTTAAGTGGAAGCTGACAGTCCTGTACAATTTTACATTTACATTCATTCATCTGAAATATTCTCTTGATTTAAAGACACAGATCAAAATGAAACATCTACTTCACATATGTACTTCATTCATTTCTAAAACAAGTGCCGAAATTCCAAGTACTTGTTTATTAAATCATAAGAGAAGAGTCATAGAGGCAAGTGTAAACTAATAAAGATTTGTTGATGTGAGGTTCTCAGCGTCTGTGCAGCTGCAGTGGTTATTTGGACAAGCTCATCACTGCACTCACAGTCAAGGACAAAAAAACAAAAGATTGCAAATCCAGAAATAGTGCAGTTCATCTTGTGGCTTGTTGGACAGCTTTGTATTTGGACACAGATCTTCTCCAAACACACCAGATGATTGCAGTTTAAGACTGGATGAGACTGTTGGACAGTTCTGTTAATGCTGGTGTATTTTAGGACATAAATAGCTCAGTTATAGGCATCGGTAATCTGGCAAGAAATGCGAGTTCTGAAAGGCTGTGATTAGCAAGGCAAATTTGCAACGTGTTTGCCACTAGAGGGCAATATCGCAGCAGCAAAACAGGCAGCAGCAAATTAGTATGTTTAATTTTTCCCAGTTTAGGAATGGCCTGCTTTACTGTGGGTAGTGACTGGAAGTTAAAAGGTCAAAGAGAGTACACGTTCACAACTTCGTTTTAACAGAACAGTTTACCTGTAGTTTTATATTTGTTTATGTATTACATAAATGTTTATTCATCATAAACACACAAGGTATGCCAAAGAGGGCAAAGCACGAAAACAGAGCACTGTATTAGTTGTATGTTAAATAGAATTTGGATGACTGGGTCTTCTGGTTGATCAATGGACTGATTCATATGGTGAATTTAAAGAAGGCGAATTACGCAGGTGAAAGTCGAAACTGGAACGCCGAGACTTGCTTACTTTTCTCTGCTCAGCTATCCTGATTGTGCATGGTCATTCTGTGCACCTGCTCTGCCAGAGAGAATCCAAGGGAATGCCAGGAGCAAGGTCAATGAATTCTCTTCGCCAAATTATGTCCCGTTGCACCACTGCGGCCGTGCGCACGATCCTGTGCCGACCAATGTGTGCGCGTTCGGTTTCTGTAGTCGGGTTTACTGAAGCAGTTTGATTATCTCAACAGGCTTACCCACAGCTGATGCAGTACACGCTGGTGTTTTTATTATTAAACCCCACAGTGCGCGAAGCCTCATCTGTGTTAAACGCTGTTGCTGCACATTCCATCTGTCCCACTCAGAGCGCTCCCCCGAGCTGGCTCTGAGGAGTCAGAGTGCGGGTGTGTCAGAGCGTGTGGGCCAGATGTGTGAGGGAAACCAGGAGTATCACCCTTGAGGCGACACAGGAGTGACTCCTCGAGTCCTTCTACGCCATGGAGCAGTCGCAAAAACGAGCATGATCCTAGCATCTGAGAGAGCGCTGGCTGTGTTTCGGATGCGTGACTCTGCCTGCTGTCAGTATAAAGCCCTGTGGCTTAGCTGCGTTCCCCTCTTTCCAGCATCTATTCTCAGTCTAAAAGAGAAGCGATAACTTCTCCTTCTGTGACTGAGTCAGACGGCGCTGACAAAGAAGCCGACCGACAGTAACCCAGAAGGTTCTTCAGATGTTTGCCTTCAGGGCCAGGAGAAAGGTGATATTTTGCCCCAGTCCCTTGCCTTTAACTACAGTGCATATTTGCTTATCAGATGTACTTGTTCAGAGTGACTTGCATAGCTTACACGTCATCCATTTATATACCTGGATACAGTGGTGAACTGTGCCTACCCTCCTTACCCAACTTACTCCCCCAGCCTTAAGCCCCATCTCTCACAGCCCCGTCTGCAGTCTTCCCATGTATACGGCCTCAGCCTGCCCCTGGCTCAGGGCAGCGTCTAGCCGGCCCTGGACCCCTGCCTCAGCTCTGCTTTATTGCCGCTGTCTGTTCCAGCGTCTCGTCTCTGCCCCAAAACAAACATTTAGCGAACTTTAGAGATCTTTGCTTAAGCTCAGCTGAGCCTCTTGCATATTTCTGGAGTTAAGGAAGACTTTGATCCAAGTTAAAAAGCAAATTCGGAAGTTCTGTGGGGGTTCGTTACTTTTACATCCTTGCCCTCTATGAAAGCCAGGGGTAAGTTGCAGACCTTGGACAAATGACCATTACTTAAATATACCCACTGCTGTCCTGCGTAATATCCTTCACATACCAAAGCAAACTGGCTGGTTTTAATGAATGTTGAGTGCATTCTGATTTTTGATAGATGACACACATGAGGCATGTTTAAAAAAGAGTTTCATATATATTTTTTAATCCTCTCAAAATATCTTTCCTTACTGAATGGGAAAGGAATGATGTGATGGTGACTCCTCTTGTCATTTTGAAAAATAGATTTGTCTGGGTTTCCAGAAAAACCTCTCAGCCCATGATAGGTCCTGGTCTTCCTCCTTGATCTAGAACTGCCTAGAAGTCTGTGCCAAAACCTTCCTACATTTCCCATGAGTCCACACTCCAGTTCTGCACAGATGGTTTAAGGCTCTGTGCTGATTCCCATGGTCACACTCATAAAGTTCGTGTTTGTGTTATGGCGAATAACCGCAGACTTTTCCTGTTAATTTCTAACTTCCTTTCGTGTTGATACTGATCATTACAGCTGTTATTTTGCAAAAGAAAACATGTGAGAATGTTCGGTTGTATTTTTCCCTTCCGAATGCGGCACATTGGGTTGCCAGCTTTTGATGCCATGCTGGCAGAACCCCACAGCAGCCCCGCGGCAGCCCACAGGGAATTTGACTGCATTTGACTCAATTTTCTGCCCAGCGAAATTGGCTGCCCTTGAAGTCCCTCCCTGAGCCTCTGTGTTGGCAGCGGAGGTGCCCACACACACACAAAGGGCTCAGAGAGCTGGCACCACGGAGCTTTGATCTGCCACTGTGATCTGCCACACATTCGCCCTGCACCTGGGCCATCCTCAGATTACAAATAGGTGTGTTTGTACCATTGTGATGCAGTACTCGGGCTGAGGGGAGGGGTCGAGTATACCCAATGGGCCTTCAGATAATGTGAACAGAATTCCACTCAATTAACTGAAAAAACATCTAATGCATCTGAAATATTTTTTCATAATCCCATGATGCAGCAATATTATCCATGAATCCTTCATTAGGTTCACACATAGCTTGCAATTAGGTTCAAAACTAATGGATGTTATGCATATACATTACTAATTTGATTAGCTGGCACAATTATCTGTATCTTTTATTTTTATGTATTATTGGCCCTTTAAACAACTAGAGCTTTACTGAAGCAATATAGGTTATGTACCCCGTTCAAAGGATAAATGTGCTCCGTGTGAGATTTGAGCCAGCAATGTTCTGGCTGTAAGTTCAGCTCCTGAACCACTACACTGCACTGCTGGCCCTGCATTAACTACAGTAAAATGAAAGTAAAATTTTATCTGGGAGAGTTTTCTTGCTCTGAACAGCTGTTCTGTGAGTGGTCTGTGCTGATAAACAAGGATAGAAATCCACGGTTGGCCGTTCAGCTCCTGAATTTACAACCAGAACATTTCTGGCTCAAATCCCACATTGAGCACATATGCAGCGCAGTAGTTTAGGGAAATGAAAGGCATTTTATCTGAGAGGGTTTCTTGATCTGAACCACCATTCTGTGAGCGGTCTGTGCTCATAAACAAGGATGGCAATCCAGGGTTTGCAGCATCTGGAGGTGCCTCTGGTAGTGCACAGAGAGAGGGGCCTGGAAATCTTCACAGCTCTGTGGAAAGGCTGGAAGTAGGAGGCTTCTCCCCTCTACTCATCTGTGTCAAAACCCATCCAGTCTGTCTGCGCTCCTACTGAAACTTCAGACCAAGGTCTCCTTGGTCCTGGAAAGCGGAAAACTCAGCAGAGAGGGGAGTCCTGTCAACATTATTGTTTGGTTACCATGTGGTCAGGCGTGCTATGGCCTGTCGCACGTGTTAGAAACTGTCCTCTAGTGCTCCTGACCCTCTTCACCTCTTCAGACCAGAGCAGCAGAGTCCAGATTTTTCCTGTGACTCATGCCTTCCTGGTCTGGCTTCTGCAGTAACATTTTTTTCCACTCCTGTCACCAGTCTGCCTAATATGGGAAGGGAGGCTTATGTAAGTATATGCAAATATGAATGAATATTTTGCAGCAGTCCTTTCTCCCAGTCCTTTCAGCTCTTCCTGGTTCAAGGTAATGAGCTCTTGTGTGGATTGCTTCTGTCTGCAGCCTCCCTGTCTGCTGGGGCGTGAGTGATAAGCATGTTGGAATGAAAGGAATTGCTAACGTTGGGGTTTTTTTTCTGTTCAAAATGAGAAGGGATAGAAATATAGCTACGCACTCAGATTTTTGTTCAAACAAAAAAGGGTCTGCAATAAAATTCCTTTTCCCTCTGTTCATCTTTTTTGCCATCTACTTATTTCCATTACATTTACATTACATTATTGTCATTAAGTAGATGCTCTTATCCAGAGTCACTTACAGATTTATCCATTTATACAGCAGGTTATTTACTAAGGCAATTGTGGGTTAAGTACTTTGCCCAAGGGTACAACAGCAGTGCCCCAGTGGGAAACCTAGCCAGCAATCTTTTTTGTTATGAGTCCTGCTCCTTACCACTACATCACACTCTCTATTTCTAGATAGTATTAATTCTTGTAAGTATTACTGTTAGTATGTACATTTATATAAATCTTATTCCTATTGTTCAGACCCTGTTTACTGATTTGTGATGATACTGTCCATTGCCTTTTCTCTGGTGATTTGCATGCTTTAAAACTTCACAGGTAGAGTGATCCAGTGGTCTTGCTTTCTCCTTAGCTCTACACTGAGACATTGGTTTTATAAGGGTTAATAAGGTCTTGGGGGTAGAGGGCTGAGAGCTTGAGATCTGGGAGCATACATACACTAGCATCTGTTCATTAGAGCCACTGTGACTTCTTCTATTTTGTTGAACCAAACTGGAGGTGTGACATGCGGCTTTATGAACCAGGGAACCCATTGGATTGACCACTGAATCAGGTAACCACTTTGATTTAACTGTAAAAAGTATAACTGATGTTGTTGTCCTGTTCAAGCCCGATTGGCTGTCTCACATTTCCGTTATCTGGACTGGTCTATACAGGAGCCCAGTGGTACGTATGCAACCCTCACCAGAAGGTGGCGCCGCTGGCTTGTCTCCCCTAACAAGGATGTTTCTCTCACATCCTTGATCTCCTGCTTCTCCTCTTCATTCCTGCCAGGACATTCCTGCTGCATCTCTCCATCTCTAGAGACCTCTCTCTGCCTAAGAAAACTGCATATTTGTCACACTTTTCAGGACAGTTTTTTGCTTCTGTAAATAAGTGATGTGCAAAATGACACCTTTGAGAGTCTCCCTGTGTAAACATGTTTGCACAGCTGACAAATAATAACTATCATATGATAAAAGCTGTAAAACTCAGAAATAAAGATTCTAGAAATCACAACAATGTTCCAAATACTCAGAAACGTATGAAAATGCATCATCTTCCTCTATTAAGAATTTCAGAATAATAGATAATCTGACAAGAATACTAGCGGTTTCTTATTTGGTTTTCCTTGCATAAAATTCTTCTTATAGAACACAAAATAAATACAAAACTCAGTTTACCTACTAATATGAAAAAGAGGTCCTTATTAATATGTTGTAACATGTGTGTTAACGGTTTGATAGCAGTATAAGCAGACCTTTTGACCAACATCCTTGTGAAGCTGGGGTAGGGGGGGGTTTTTGTCTGGCACTTTCCTATAATGTTCTCCTGTCAGTTCCATTGGATTGATTCACTGCTGTTGTGCCCTTTACAACACTATCTGGCTACAGGGTGACACCAACCCTGACTTTATGTTGAGCTGATGTCAGACATCGCTATAGCTTCTCCAGTAACGGCCTTGAGTCAGTCAGTGCAGTTAGGGAGGACACATCTGCAATTCCCATTGTTCACATTCCCTGTTCTGACATAATGGGAAACAGGTGGTCAGACTGCATAAAACACGCAGGATTAGGGCTTCTGAGTCATACTCTGAAGTATGACTGCATGCCCCTGCCTCTCCCTCTCCCTCTGTTTCTTGGAAACAGCTGGGCTGTAATACTGTTACGGGAGTACTGTGTGCTTCACACAAAACTGTACTTTTTTGAAAGGTTTCAGAATGCAGTTACATTCAGCTTTGCTGTCTTCTGTCATCTGGATTATAAGTAATATGGAAAGGGTTTAATACAGTCACATTATGTATTCAGGATGATGATTTTTGTAAAAAGATATTGTGTATGGCACCTATCACACCCTTATTATGCTAGACTGCAGATACTGGATAGTAAATTGTGCATAACTTTAATAAATACATTTGCAAATGCATCATACATTACAAACTCAATAGGTAACAGCGGCTGCAAATGTTTTTACTTCACTTGAAAATTTTGATTTCATCTGTGAAATATGAATGAACATGAACATCTTCAGTGCTGGAAACTGATGCAAACTTGTGAAATACACTGTCCATTTCTGGATATTCAAGGTTATGAAGTATGCAGTAATACTATAAGATATTATAGAGCAACACAACACCCACATAAAATTTGTTGTTACCAAAACTACAATTCTTTGATAGATTGTTATTCATCAGCATTGTGGATCACACTCAAATGATAAAGGACCTGTCCTGGGTGAAAACTGGCAGGCCTAGGAACCGTTTGAGGACCAGACGTGTTGTGTGAGAGCTGTGCCATAGATTTGTTTTCTCATGAGAGTTCCCTCACATGCAGTGCCAAGCTGGCCGGCCTGCCTGTCTGACGGTGACCTTCACCCTGACTTCCACACGCTGGCCGTTGCCCCTCCCGGCTCTGACTGGAGCTCACCAGACTCGGGGACTCTCTCGGTTTCTGTTCCTTCCTCGCGTTTCTCATGTGATATTTTCAGCCGTGCCGCTCGCCACCTTCCTCCTCGTGACCCCTCCGACAGGATGGGCGTGTTCCTTTTCCTTGCGGTCCTGCAATCCTCCCAGTGCGGGAGGAGTGTTTTCTGTTTGCGTATTGTTCCTGTGCGTGAGATACCTGCTTCTGTAGGAGGTTTCTGTGTCTCTCTCAGGGAGCATCTCAGCATTCGAGATGGATGCTGTGTTACGACCTTCCCCCATTTCCTGGTCGGCCCTCTCTCCCTTCAAAGGGGCTCCGTCCGCGCAAGAGAGAAGACCATTGTCGCTCCCCGATGTTCGCTGTCTGTATTTGTTCAGTCGGTATTCGCTTCTGTATTTGTAGCTGCTATTTGTACTTCGTCATTTGTAATCTTAGGTCCTTGTTCGTGCGTAATTGTGAGTGTTTTTTCACCCCCTTTTATTATGTTTATGTTATTAAATTTTGCTACGTTTTCAGTATTGCGACTTTGGTTTCGCCTTTTATCCGTTACGGTCTGAAGATAGACTCAGCCATGACATCCTTTCATAAGAACGCAGTGACATAGTGGCAGCTCAGCTTGTTAGGGTGGGGTTGGGCTGGAGAAGAGGCTCCTCTTTCCTACTGATAAAGTCACTTTATTTAATTCACTTCTTTCCAAACAATGTGTGCATCTCAGGAAAAAAATAATGTCTTGTCAGGCACAGATGTCATTTTCTGACATGATAGAATGCCAAGCTAACAAGCAAGACTGTTAGAGAGAGACTGTGTGCATCTCTACATAGAATAGAATGAATAGAATGGAAGTATATAGAAGCAGGGAAAATCCACCAAATATGACATCGGTGGTACCACTTTTTCCACTGGACTCTGGTTCAGGAGCTCTGGAGCTCAGATTCAGTAACATGATCAAGACAGTCAGCATATTACAGGACGTGATTACATTTCAGATACAAAGAATTATAATCAAATTTTTGGGGGGCCATAGCTGTCAGTCACAGAAAATGTAGGTTTCTTTGTAGCTTTATAGCAAACAATAACATAATTCCCAATATGGTCTTTGTAAAAGCCTCAGACAAGCAGAGTTCCATATGACCATTGTACATAATGTCTCATACGTGTCTGTCATGTTGATCTGGCTCAGAAAAACAACATTCAGCAAAGCGTCTCAGTCAGATTTATGCAGTTTTTACATGTGGATTCATTAACAGTATTTGTTTAAGTCGCAGTATAGGCAGAATCATGAGAGGAGCTGATGTAAGACAAGGGAGGGAACGCGTTGAAATGCCGCATGACTCTGCGTCTGGCCTTGTGATAAAACGCAGATAAACGCCCTGTTCCAGTCCGCAGCCCCAGCTGACTCAAAGCCAAGAGGCTGTAAACACGCCTTGTGCTTCTCGGTATTTCTGAGCGTACCGCTTTCTTCCCTCACCTGACACAGGTGCGCTGGGGACAATGAGACACAATGGACACCTTTGTGTCCCCGTCCGTGCGCGCTCCTGTGGAGTAGCACCTGAGCTCTCCCCCGGTCGTGATCCCCCGTCTGAGCCCGGTTGCTTGGAAACGGAGCGGAGGACAACACGCCCTGATTGACAGGCGGTTTTAGCAGGGCGGCCAGGCCGAGCATGCCTGCGTGTGGGGGACAAAGCCCCCTATTGTTCAACATGCATCCTCAACACATGCCTGAAAAACAAGGTCAGTCAAACGGGGCTGCATATCTAATTTAATTACTGAAGCACTCTCACATAATCAGCATGGTTTGTGGTGCAATAGACTCAGGGAAATAATAAGCAGCCCTGTGAAATCATACAGCATTATTTTTGTTTTGCATAATGTGCACTTGTGTGGCCACCATTGGAATATGTAACAATGCTTTATCAGGCTGATAGATTGCAGATTTGTTCACAGTACATGGCCTTCATGAATGTACTACTCTCTCTAATAATATTTGTTTTTCAATATCGTCTTTACATAAATATTGAACTTCTACATCTTGCAATCAATCCTCAGGCAATGTTTGGAAAACCGTGATAACATCTGGGCTCCACTCTTTTCTAAGTGCTAGCAGAAGCAGAGGCCTTCAGACACCAGTGCGCAAGAAATTTACAGCCCCACAAGATCAACAGGTCAGCACTTCTCCTCTCTGGCAAAACTCGCTCCACGTAGTTTGTCCTTCCATTCCAAATTTAGAAATATGTGCATCTGCTGTTCCCTTAGTGAGGGAAAGGAATTTTAGGTCTGTGTCCACAGCGAGAGGTGAAAACAGTGGAAAGAGTGAGAGAGAGACACAGTGTGAAAGTGTTTGCGTGTATGTGTTTGTGTGTTTGTGTGTGTGTGTGTGTGCGCGTGTGTGTGTGTGTGTGTGTGTGTGACAGAGAGAGAGAGAGGAAGGGAGAGAGACATTTATTCTGCCAGTTTGGTCTCTTGATATTCTGAGCATTAAAAGGACAGGTACAGAGATATGCATTGTGTGTCAGTGGGATGCACTGCATTGGTTAAAGGCCTGCTGTGTCTCAAACCAACCTCTTAACTAATCAGGATTGATTGTGCTGTTATTTGACTGTCTGCATTTGACATTTCTCGGAAGTTAATCATCTGCAAGCATTTCTTGAAGGTGGTTTAGAGATGGTTGTTAAGAGGTGTGTTTGAGATAATAAAGGTATACAAACAGAACTAAGGTGTTTACTCAGCATATTCAGCCTTCTTCCCCTTTGATCTTGGCCCTTGTCTTTAATTAAAAACTAATCATAACTAACTGAGTTACACAATAATTTGCTGTACTAATTTGCTTTAAGGCCAGAAAATAACAGATGTTTGCTTAAGAGTTAGACATACTTGAATCTCCCTGCTCGCACAGATACAATTCCAACAGTCCATTTTTGGACACATATTAGAGGACTGAGACATCACATCCAGATCAGTATTCACTGAGCAGCTTAACTAAATCTAACTGAGTACAGCTCTGACAGAAAAAAAAGAAAGAAAAATAGGAAAGAGTGAAAAAACAGGCACAGTATGTCCCCAGGACCAGGACCTGTTAAGGAACTGCCCTTATAACCAGAGTACATCAGGTTTTATTCCAAGCTCGGCCATTATTGGGCAAAGTGCTGAACTTCCGCAATGATCCAGGTGCATGAATGGATAGTACATAAGATGGAAGCTCTGTAAATCTGGAGAAATGTGTGTGCAAAGTGCACAGTATACTTGTGGAATGTGGCCTAACTGTCATGGTCCACCCCTTGCAAAAAAGGACACATTCATTCAAAAAAAATTTACAGTATGTGTAGGCCTGTGTGGATCAGAAAGAATGAGCTTGCCTTTATCTGTGTTGGTTGACTGCAGGACCCCAATCCATCTCTGCATTTCTAAGTGTCAAGCAGAGGCCTTTTCAAAGTGTGTGGTGTGAGTCAGCTGAGGACTGAACTCGCTGTTGTCAGGGCAGACGCGTTAATCATGGAACAACTGAACCGCCTGAAAGAACCGCTACAGAGAAAGTGCTTTGCTTGCTTTTCCCGCTGTCTGTCTGATCAGCAATCAGGGATGAAAGAATTCAGTCGTGATAACAATACCCTGCGTTTCGGCTGCAAAATATTGCAGTTAAAAAAAAAGATGAAGTTTACATAAAGCTTCCCCTTTCTGTGGAATTTGAGTCAAAACATGTTGATCTTGACCTTGGTCTCAACCTGAATCTTTGTCGGAGGCTCATTTGTATCCATTTTATCATGAGGAGGTGCCATTCTCAACCAAATCTGAGAATGCTGGACTGCACCAAGCAATAATGACTGGAGCCTAGGGCAGAATTCACTTTGACAGATCCCGGTTCAGTCACTGCTAACGCTGTCTTACATTCCAAAACTCCTCTTCCCCTGCTGGCGCAGAATGGCATTTCTCACTTTTGCTGACAGGCCGCCACCCACAACTTCCCAACACAGCAACTAAACATCCCATCGCCACTTGCGTTCGCCCTGCCCTCCTTCTGCACCCAAATTACCTCACAGTCTCAATGCACAAAGATATGGCTTTGTCAAAAACTTTGAGCAACAATGGAAGCGGTGTCTTCTTGTCGTTCTTCTTCCGCAATGTTTTCCATTCATTTCGACGAACACCAAACTCATAATATTGTGAAACACTTGCTGAAACCCATCACTCATCATTAAGCACTGCCTGAAAAGAGGCCAGGGACTTGTCACACCTCGATGAGAACGTTCACGCTCTGTTTTGACTACCTCCTCTTCTACCCTTGACAGACATATCTGTGGGATTCTGGACACCCTCGTAACTAGGCAACGGAATTTTTCACTGTCGGCCCCGGCGTTTCCAAAAGCGGCCCTGACAAGCAATGGGAAGCATGCCTGCTATGTAAACTCCGGGCTGGCGCAGGTACGCGGTAATGAAGCACCACTGTCGCTACGACACGCGCCCCTGACAGGTACGGCGTCGGCTCCAAGTGGGCGCAGCTGCGGCGGCTTTTCCATTAGGTCACTTTCGCCCTGCGAAAGACCACAGCACAGAAAGCTGCATTGTGTTGGCGTGCGCTTGGCCTTATACGACCTCAGCCATATGAATACTGCAGATAATAAGCCAGATCTTCTGTTCAATATTCGATTGTGATCCGGACCCGAGGAAAGCCAGAACGTCTTGGCAGGGCCTGGTTGTCATCTGCTTTACATCGACTGATATTGGCGCAGGCCTCTGTTAAATCTAACCAAATTATATCTTGTGCTTAACTTGAAAATTTTGCCATTTTAACCATTGTTATGTTTTTCCATTTCTTATTCAGCTCGGCTCATTCGTGTACCTGCAGTGTGAGCATTAGTGAGCAGTACCTACCAAACTCACACTGTTGTGTAAGAAATTAATAAGCGTAACATTGTTTAGATTTGTTACACGAACTTGAGGGAAACCACAGTGGCCTCGATGCCGCCCCTCAGAAAGCAAACTCACGTCTCACGTGACAGTAATTTATAAACACTCAAGCACTGGAATTTCTCAAACAAGACCAAGCTGCACATTTTTAGCAACAATGTAGTCACAGTGCCCCTGCATGCCAGCGGGGCCTGGAACGGCAACGTGATCCACAAACCACAGACTGCTTCAAGTCTTCCTAAGCAAATGTTTGCTTAACATCCTGCACATCTGCTGGCTGAAGGAAAGCCCTCAGAAAAGGAACAGTGGAAGACCAAATTGGTCTGTGGATGGGAGGTAAAATCGTGGGCAGGACTCGTCATAATGCAGAGAAGGAACTCCTCCCAGTGTTTTCCAAGGTACCCTCCAATTACATTTATATAGCAAAAAAGAGCGGGCATCATCCAGAGGATATTTGATCAGGAAGACAGCCAGACTCTGGACGAGGGAGACATATGTTGCCTAGGAACAGATTTGTTGGTGATGACTTTTGGAATGAAGAATACAGAAGGTTCCTTCTACGGGCCCAGGGCAAAGGATGAGCCAGACCAATTGAGATCGTCATCTCTTATTTCTTTCTTTAAATTCTGTTCCAAGTTACAATTTGGGGATGTACTGCTTGCCCTCAGAACAACCACTCAAGTGAATGCACTGCTAATTGTAAAGGTTCATAATCTTTGATTGAAAAGATTATTTTTGAGGTCATTCAAACCCATGACAGATTGAGGTCTGCTGGTTTGGACCCAATCCCACTGTCAGTCTGGCTTGATTCTGGATGTCAGCCGACTCAGACCACCGCCAAACTTCACCTTTTCCTCTTTCACGTCTCTTCCAAATATTTAGTCTGGCTCGTGAGCTCTGACTCTTTTATGTGGTAGATATAGACCTACAACTAATTTGAATTTTTCGCTTGAATGTTTTTTTATGAGTATTTCTCTAATCCTTTGCCTTGACGTGGACAGCCCGTTATGCCCTCTTTGAGTAATTTTAAATACAAGAGTCTGAGATGTAATTAAAACTCAAACCCACATACAAATGCTACGTTGTAACCCTTCTATAGTACATATGGCTGGTTAGTCCTAAAGTAGAGGCAACCAATTGACCAAAAAACTTTATTCATGTACTGTACAGTTTTTAAAATGGGATTAGTGGGTAGCCTTACAATTAGAAGGAAAACTTCTACTGTATTCCATCCTTGTCTTCCAACCGTGTCTTTATACAGGTCTTTTTATCACATGGTACAGAAACAGTATACGCCCTAGACTTAGAAAAAGCTGGTATATTCCTGCTACCTGGATTGTTAAATAGGTCCCACTTCCACCGATTCAACTGTATTGATTAAGATTAGGCATAGTGAAGACCACAAGCAAATGCCAAGATTATCACTCAACATGCAACCCCTAGAGGTGGTGTGGACCAGCAGTTCACTGTGTCATTTGGATTAAGTGTAAAGATATAGAATTCACAGTATTGTGTCTATACATTATGACATAAACAAAACCTCATCTGTGTCAGTGATTTTTTTTACTTAAAACAGCTAAAACGTAATCACAACAGCTGGCCACAACTGCAATTGCTTATTCAGGGTCATCACCCCTGTCCTAGTTGAAATTAGCCGAATACAACCTACCAATAAAAGCAATAAAAGAAGAAATAGATATTTAAGGAAGGTTCAAACACATTTTTCCTGTCATTTAAAACCGCAAAATATGCAGTGTCAGTTGGATGATTCTCCTTGCCTTGGGTGTATCTGGACAGGGGGCGCAATTTCACCTTTCTAGGCACTCTCCAGAGATACTTTTATCGGGTTAAAAAAAGAAAAAAAAAACAATTTACAACGAAAAAGGACTAGATTATAGGAATGTACTATTAAAAGTCAACAGCTGATAAGAAGCATTCAGATTAGAAGAGCTAATTCTGAATTACTGAGAAATTAACAAAAAATTTGCAGTTTATAGGTATGAATACGAATAATGACAGTTAACAAATTATAGGCTACAGCTAGCCTCTCGTGATAACATCTCCTTTGCTAAAACAATGGGCCTTAAAATGTTCGTTTTCTTTCCAAGTGAAAACCTAACTGTCCACGGAGTGCAGCGTTTATGTCACTCACGCAGCATTCACCAGGTGGAGCCAGACAAGTACTGCAGGGCAATCAGTGGTCGATGATGTCACATAATTACAAAAGTCTCGCTTGATATTGTCCGTTCAATACAATGCCAGTTGATGTAACCGTTTTCAGTTGCAGTTTCATAATTTCACTAAAACTGCCTCCAGTCTGAGTCTAAATTGAGCAAAAAGTCAATGATACAATTACACGACGACGTACTTCCTTATCTTTAATCTTACCTATTTGGAAAATAACAGAAGCCTGCTTTGTATCTTCTCGCGAGAGTGATCGTCTTCGTTTTTTGTGCCTCGCATTCTCGCGAGATCATTTGAACTGGGTTTGAGAGAGGCGAGATTACTCGATTATCATAAAGGCTCCGGGCGAGACGAAAGAGGGGGGTACTCCATCAACCCGAGTCAGAAGGAGCGGATTAAGTGACGGGGTGGAACCGCAGTCATCCAAGTTGAGACGGGAGAAAAAAGACTCCCTCAAAGACTTGTTTTATTTATATTTGAGGTTTGGACATCGCTCGTTTATAGGGACATTTCCACCCGGCAATCAACTGCTGTAACGTCGGATACCTTAAACGGTTGGTTGGCTTGGTGTTTATTTTCATTTAAGTGAGGAATCTTTGTGTTTTCGTTAGCCGAGGCTCGCTAGCTAGCTTCTTCCTCCCGAGAAGAGTCAATGTTTACAGTAACGACAACACAAACCTCTCTGTATATCGAGCTAACCTTGGCTTTTGTAGGGCCTATATCTACTTTCACAACGTGGAACTAGCTGGTCTAATTAGATATAACTAGCTTCAAGCAGGAGTTAAAGATGTTGGAGACTTTCCTAAGTAGCGAGCTAATTCTTTACCTGTAGCCGGCTAATGTTAGCCATCCAGTAAGATAACGTAACTTGTGTAACGCAGCTAATGGACAGCTAGCAATCAACTAACATTACGAGTACTTGCTAGGTAGCAAGATAAGACTGCGAGTGCTAAGCAGCTGTTAGTCCAAGTGTCCTGCGATATGGTCGACGAAAACGCCTCGCTCGTTGCTGAAACGAGACGCTGTGGATCGTTGAAGCTAGCTGGCTCTTCTCTAGACAAAGCTTGTCGAGCTAATTTGGCTACCAGCTAACTAGCACTGAGCGCAGGTATCAAACGTTAGTCTAGTAGGCTAGTTATCACTCTTTTAAAACTCAGTTACAGATCACGGTATTTAGACAGGTAGGTATAGTTTGCTTAATTTACTGACTCTGGCGTGCTTGTGTTTTGCTAAAATGCAGCTAGTTTGCCAGTTTGTAGACTTCATCTGTATTTGCAAGTATCTTGGCTGCTGAGTCTATATTTGTATTGCTATTTCTATTGAAGAGAATGGATCTACGGTACGAACGGTAGGTAGCTAGCCCTAACAAACAAACTACCCTGGTAATTTGCGAAATCTAGATTTAAGTGTTGTCTGTGGCAAAGTCCCAAAAAGCCTTGCTTAAGTTTGGGATCACCATGTGGGTTTTTCCCCCTGTGGTGTACCTAGCGAATTAAGATCGCAGTATTTTGGCAGCAGGCAACATAGCGTGTAAATAAAGTTAGCTAAGTTGGCAAGAGAACGGCTGGAGAAGGCTTAAAACTGTATTTTGCAATGTTGGCGTATTTCTGTGTTGGGGACTCATAAATACCAATGTAAACATTGTGAGGCAATGTTGACATCACTTTAAGACACGATAAGCGTGTAAACAGAATTCACAGCATGAGTGTGAAATTCATATATAAACAAATTTAAGCAAACTCATGTTTGTCGCTTGCTCGCATTTTGTTAACGTTTTCCCAAAAATAGTATTTCTGATTCTCATACTCACGTGTACAATGCCAAAGAATGTATCTGTTGCCAGCTCGCCATCAGTTAGTTATCTAGGCTCGCTAGGAAGATAATTAGATGAATTAGGTGTCCATGCGGTCGCGCTAAGAGAAAAGAACTGAACAAGAAATATAAGATGTTAAGTCTGTAAGGCTAGGAGAGTGATGGCAACGTCTTCCTGTAATGCACTCCAGTGTAGCTAGAAGTAGCACTAACAAACACGCTTCAGGGTTTAGACCATGCAGACTTACAGTTACAAATTTCTTTTTCCCCCACAATTCAAGTGGAGCTGACTTTTGTTCGAATATGTGTGAATAATTGAGCATTTTTCCCCTGGAAAAAGTGTTGACACATCTCTAGGAAAAAATAACAAAGATGTGATGGCTGAACATTTATGTTGCATGTCTCCCCCAGTTCTACCTTCCTGCAGCTGATTACAGGTTCAACTGAATGATGTGGCTAGTACAACAGCTTTGATAGAACATTTAAGCATTTGGTATGGTGTTGTGCATTGTGTAGCGGAGTCCATCACACCTGTCGATGTGGTACCCTTGTTGAAAACCCTGCGGTATCAGCACACACCTGAACACTGTTGTGCAAGCTAGAGGTGAAAGCAAGAATTTACAATCTGGCCGCAAGGTTAAATCGCAGCCTGTCCCGGGAGTGAATACTTCTACTGTTCAGCGCAGTGTTAAATAACCCGATTTGCCCTGTTCCAAAGGGCACGCAGGAGCTGCTTATCCTCAGCGGCTGGCAGTGAGTGTGGATGACCGCGTGAGCGTCTCCTTGAACCTCACACACACACACACACATTCACACTCGCGTGCGCATGTACACTGCAGCGCTCAGAATACAGAAGACAGCGCCCACTGAAGTTTCTGAAATGGAGAAACCGCTGAAGTCGCAGATGACACGACTTCCCGTCAGTTTTGGATTGCCTGGCGAGAGAGAGTGAATAATACTGATCGGAGGTGGCCAAGCTCCTCTCACAGAGGCTGCTTTGGCGTTTGCCGTTCCCGGCTGCGAAAGCCGAGCCGTTATTCGTGACGGCTTTTCGTTTCCTCTTTCTCTTTTGATGAGAGAATTCTGGCGGTCAGCTGGAGGGGGAAAAAAACGTGATCGTGCTCTTCTTTCAGGAACGACGTGGGTCTGGTTATCCAGTTCTAGAGGGTGACCTTTATCAAACTCCTCTGTTTGTTTTTGTTTCCAGAGTGTGAGAACGTCGGCGGAGTCATACATGTGGAAATGTTGTGTAACCAGGCTCCCTCCCTCCGTTCCCTCTCTACAGTGTTTGCACAGTGATTTACAGTACTTGGCCTGGGAAAAGGAGCTGGCAGCGTAGTCGGCGACGCGGGCCCTGGGCCGCGTCTGTGTTGGAGATCACGCACAACACGTCTCCATTTATGCATGTCGTTCTGCATTTAATACTCTCACGCGTCCAGAGAGGACAGAAATCAGTGCTCGTTGTCAAACATAGCGTGTGCCTACACAGTTTTTCAGGCTATGTTCTCAGTGGCCAAGGGGGTAAAATGTATATTCTTATGTGCCCTGTCAAGACATGACATGCGGACATGTTTCAAAGCCAGTTATTTGTTGACCGGTGGTCAACATGTAGTTAATTGCTCGGTGTGGAAGCAAAAGTTGTCATCAAGCTGAAACTGACCTTTTCCACAGCACAAGTTATAGTGGTGTTGCTGAGCACAGCGATAGTTTTTGATGGACTTTATATGATGTCTTTCCTCAGTTGGGCGTGTATCTGGTCCCTGGTGTTTTGGGGGCCCTGTGCAGTTAACTGCCCCACTCTTGTGCCGTTGTTTTCGTGGGGTTCCACCGGAAGAATTCTTCTGCATCTGGAGCAATACTGTACTCACCACAGAATCGTTTGTGCTTTAATCTTTGCTGGGCGCATGGCTACTTTCTGAGAGTAATGCTGCATTGTATTACGATACATTATTGGCATTCAGCAGAAGCTCTCATCCAGACCGACTCGCATAGGTTACTTTTTTCATGTTACCCCTTTATGCAGCCGTATATTTGCTGAGGCAATCGTGGGTTAAGTACCATACCCAAGGGTATAGCAGCAGTGCCCAACGGGGAATCAAACCACAGCCTTTCAGATGAGTCCTGCTCCTTACTAATATGCTACACTGCCATAATGTTCATTCTACAGGGGCATTGTCCGGTCCCACTCTGAACACAGTCCACTGCTCAAGGCTTGCTGCTCCTCAGTCCCGGCCTGCATGTCAGGCTCTCATTAACGCAGTCACCGTTTTAGCATGCAGTGCTGGAGGCCCCAAGTGCGTATAAGAAACATGCTCATTAGCAGTGATCCATTCAGTGGGCACTTATCTAATGTGTTGTTACAGTTTAACTTGCCTGTCCGCTTCACACTTAAGTACCGCAGTGCTCTTCAGCGCTCAAGTCATCATGCGGACAACTGCAGAGGCAATGATGGTCCCCTGCTCCCAGCTATAGCTGCTTCCAGAAAAGGCAGTTTTAATTAACCAGTTAGATTTCTGTAATTGCAAGTGGGAATACATTTTTACTTTTAAATTCCATGTGTCAGTCTGTCTAGATTCTTAAGTTTACACACACCTATCACGCTTGCTCGGTTCTGAGGTCATCAGAACTCATTTAAGTTGCACATTTTTTTGTTTTATGTAGCAGTTTTGCGCAGTACTTTGATCCCTTTTTTATCTGTTGAAAAACCCTAATTATCTAGCCTCGCACACAAGCACAAAGTTCAGGAAAAGCATTGAGACACACGAGCTGAATCATGCTGCTCTTGTGAAAGGAAGTCGGGCTCGCTTAGTATCATGTTGTCTACACGGACTCTAATCCGTGAGTGCAGGTAATTGACTGGAAGAAAGTTTAAAAAAAAAAAAAAAAAAAAAAAGACCAAGGGACTGTAGTTAACCAATAAGTGGACTGGTACTTGTGTGGGGTTTCCTTATTACCGTGTTTTGGAGTTTTGCTTAGTTTCATTATTGTTTATCCAGACCCTCCTTGACAAGCATTGCATAGCTTTGTCCCCATTTTTTACATTCAATCAGGCTCTTCCTGCCTTCTTCCCATTTGCCCAGCATGACAGTTTCTGTGGTTTGATTGGCTCCCCTCTTATGGAAGTAATCATGCAATCAGTTTCCCCACAGATAGACCAATGAGCCTGCTCCAAAATTGCAAAGGTTGTATGATTTTGGTGTGGAAACGGAACATGAGTGGCAATGAATTGTCACAGGCAGACTTCAGTTCAGGAAGCATGTCACTTGTGTTGCTTATAGGAACATCGAGCGGAATAAAACCACCACTGGATTAGTTTACTGTTCTACTTTCTGTTACCGTTGGAAGCACTGAGCAGTAATCTAACAGCCAGGAGAACAGACGTCCCAGCCAAGTCTGCAGGGAAACGAGTAACGGAAGCATGCTTCAACCTGTACTAATGGTATTGTGTGAAGAAATCTGAGTTGCAGTGCACTGACATTTCTTGGGAAAAGAAAGTATCGTGCAGTATCGTATGCTCATCAGATTTCTTTCGGTTCTCAGCATTTGTGCAGCCTTAACGTTATAACAGTTTCTAGGTTCTGTCCAGTTCGTGCTGCTCGCTGTACCTAGCATTGTATGGACAAAAACATGGGGAATGTGCTTTTTTTGGATATGCTAAGGATTTATGGAGCAGGTTGCACCAGTGTGGTAGAGATGAAAACTTGTTTTCAGTATGAATAGCTGAAATTAAATGGATGTGGCGTGTCTTCACCATACATTCTGTAGTTGAGATGCTTGATTGTGTTCTATTTTTGACTACTGTAAGGCACGGGTCAACTTAGATTGATAACCGAAAGCCAACCCACCTTTAACCTCATTGGTCACGGTAGTCACTTCCTTCTCCATTCCTGTTTCCTCTAATAACAGTGCAGCACACATGGGTAAACAGAGTAGCCTGGGCCTTCAATGAACTGTAGTGATGCAGAGGCACTGTCTGATATGACCTGCACATACTGTTAGGAGACTGTGTTGAAACGGTTTGGGTTGTCATCTGCTCTGATGAATAATGAAATGGCTGGACATCACTAGCCACTCAGCCAAAGGAGCCTTTTCGCCTGCAGCCTTTTCTGTGTTGCCTCTGTGTCTCAGCTTGTGAGTCTGATATTGGCAAGAAGAGTTAAAATGGAACCACAGTACCATTTAGGTGGAAAAACAGACAGTCATACCAGTATTGGATTGTGACATATTGCTCCTTCAATCATGGCTCCACATCCCCGGGTTCACAGCTCAGTGGAATACCTGTCTCTCCTGGTGTGTCTTATGGAATGCAGCAGATGTATGCAGAGGAATGGTAGGCTGGGAATATGGTGCTATTGAGCTATCAGTTGCTCTCACAAGCTCTGAAGTGAAATGAGCCCCCCACCCCATTTGGACCATTGATAATTTTCTGCCATGCGTTTTAGCTTCTCCTATTCTACCAGCTCCCTGCAGGGGGCACTGTCCTGGTCCTGCCAGCGCCGTCAGCCTCCAGGGATAACCTCTCCTGGCTACCCCTGCGAATCCTCAAGTTAGTGTTTTCAGACAGGTTTCTAACAGCTTGGGGAAGTGTGCCAGCTTACTCTCCGTCTCGACCCCCGTCTTGAAAAGTGTGATCTACGGCCAGATTAAGAATGGCGCTTTATATAGGCCCGTGGCATCGCGACGCCTCGGATTTATCTGTTATTAAGCGAGTCTAATCTGAGCACGGGACGAATGGACGGACAGATGGGGAGGCCAGACTGACTACCAGGAGTGTCTGGGACGGCTTTTGCAATCGCGGCCTAATCCTCCGCGCTAGAGCCGTGAATGAATCTCCGCAAGGCCCCGAGCTTCAGAGGGACCTTGCTCTGAGATCGCAGTGTTCCCTGTGATGTTCATTCACATAGTTATCAGTCGTGTGTGTTAGGATGTGTTGTTTAGCACCGTCTGCTACCCCTGAAGCGGAACAAGCTTGACATCCTTGGAAAGTAAAGACCATCCTTTGTGAAGACAAAATGGAGAGGACGGCAACTAACCATTGTCACAAAAATAGAAGGTGCTATTTTATAGAGGCTTAGTACAAAGGAAAAGGGCAGAAGAACAGAGTTACTCGAAGGCGTTTTAACTCATTTTTCACCTTACTTGAGCACCTTGGCTCTATTGTTCTCTTCGAGCTCCATCTTCTATTTGAGTGCTTGGTGGGTGGAATAGATTGAAGACTTATTTTGGAACGTTGTCTGTAGTCAGAGTTCCGCTTTTACGAGACTGAGAATCAGTGGCTTCAATGAGTGAGGCGCGTGCGTTTGTGGTTTCCGACAACATATGCTATGTACAGTAGCATTCAGCTTTAAGACTATGTAAAAAAAAAACAGCAACTAAACTTTTGCATCAGCATTCAGTGCTAGGGTGGCATAGCTTGGCTGTCATTAGATGCTTGTGATGCTGATAAAGATGAGGACATATTTTCTAAAGTCAGTAGGGCTGCGTATAGGGGTTGAGTTTTGGAGACTCTGAATCAGCTTTGAATGTAGCGTTCAATCCAAATAAAGACGTTATCAGTTAGCCTAATCGGCATGAGTCAGTCAGGAATGCGCACATGGCAATGAATGAATCTCCCAGATTAGCCAATGGAGCGCTCACTGATGGTGGCACAGTAGATGGTTTTCCTGTCAGGTTTTGAGGCGCAGAACACAACATCACTGTTAGCAATGATTTTCAGTCCTGGCCCAAAGCTTTATGTTCTGTTGCGTCTCTTCAAGCTCCGATTGCTCTCGGGCAAAGGCAGTTCAGATCTGAGCAGAGTCGTATTGGACATTGTTGAAAGACGCCATGCGCGCGAGCTCAACACCGCTGGTCATTCCAGTTCACCGTTGAACCCAAGCGCAGCGCTTGTCAGCCAGCAGCTGAGGACCTCTTGCCCTCTGTTGACATTCATATGCTTCAGTGGAACTGTGAGTCGGTGACGGACGCGCAGGAACGCTGGGGATTGGGCGGAACTGTTTTCCAAAAACGCCACCGAGTACAGCACTCGACTTCCTCTTTCCGGGAGTATCGCGCTCGAAAGCGCCTTGCCCTGCTGCTGCCTCTTCTGTTTTTAGACCGGCAGCATTCATCTCTGCGCCGCATCATTATTGAATCCGTTGTGCTGCGCCGTGGTAACGTTGAACTAAAAATACACGAAGCTGTCTGCATAGCATGGGTCTATAAATGCGTGGCTAAATGCTCTTTGATCACCTCTGAGTGGGTACCCGTTCCCCTCGGGAGAGCCGGATCGCAGGAGCCTCGTGTTCCACGTTTGAAATCATAAACAGGTGTTGAATCCAAAATTGCACACGATGGTGTCTTCATTGATTGTTTTCATTTAACCCTTTCTGCACTGCAGTGGAGAGCCTGCAGGTTCCCCACATTTGTACCTCTACATTGGAGGCAACATCGGGGATTTTCTAGCAACGGGGCAGGTGTTTGTTTTGTAATGGTGTACGCAGCTGATTTGAAGGTAGGTGCGTGTGTGTTTCTGTGAACATTGGCTGGGTGGATGGTGAGTGATTTGATTGGCCAGGGATGTGGTACCGGGTCGGGTCAGGTCATAGCAGAGTCCTGCTTTCACCTGCAGCCTCCTCTCTCCAGAGGCCCGGGATCCGCCGCAGCTCCTTTCTCATGTAAAGGAGAGGGATCCTGAAAGGGAACCTGGAAGTGCTGTCAGGGCATCTCCGTCCGCAGCGCTTATTTTTAGTCGCGGAGCACTGCTCATCCCCTCAACACCGTGGGTCTGTCCTCACAGCTCAGTCTGCACAGACACGTGGCTTTGTTTCTGTTAAAGAGAGTCCACCTCCACCCCAAGGTGGTCCTTCCCATAATGCAAGTTTCCACTGAGCTTAATCACGGGATCACATGCATCTGTGGTGGTGGCCCTCATAAATTCCCCGCCTTTTGCGCCGTAGTGCATTACATTTACGTTATACTCATTTAGCATATGCTCTTGTCCAGAGTGACTTCCAGCACAGAAGAACAGAAGTGTATCCATTCAAGTTGAATGAGCAACAGTGTCAGACCAGGCTAACAACACTCCCAAACCAGTGAGTGTGAGCATAACACTATTCAAGGCCTACCACAAATTACCTTGCGCAACCTGACAAGGGAAGCGAAGTACACTACCATACATCAGTCACTAGATCAAGTACCTCGATTATTAACCCAGATCTTGGATACCTGGGAAATGAGACTAGCAGGGGGCTGCATGTCTTGCACGAAGCTGCGTGTTGCTAATTCAAACGAGGTATTTGGTTCCTCTGAGGTTAAAGCGGGCAGCCCCGCCTGCTCTGTGGGCCTCAGGCCCCAGAGCAGAAACGCGAGCTGCGGAGAGTGCGAGCCCTTGTGTGCCCCCAGCAGGGTCCCGAGCTGACCTCCACCGAGGACTCCCTTCAGGGTAAACACAGCTGCTGGGTGGGGCTCCACACCCTGCACATCGGTGCTGATTGAGTAAGGCCTCAACACCCCCACCTCCCTACGGAGTGCTGGGACGGGCAGCAGTTGAGTAAATGCATCAGTCCGCAGGCTTGCTCAGCAGAGGGGCCGCGTCTGTGTCTCTCGTGCCTCTCCGTGTCCCGCTGTTTGTGACGTCTGCTCTCCTCGGCCCCCGGGAGGAGGCCCGTCATCCGTCTCCATCTAATTACAGCCCCGCGGACCTCAGCGGCCCGTTGGGCCGGACGGTTTCAGATCCTTATCTAATGAACCACCTCAAGTTAATTCATTGGGCTTTCCTGTTTTTGTGGCGTGCATCTGATAGTGGAATTGAAGCAGGACTGATCACTCCCCTCCGCAGTATGTAAAAGGAGATGATGTACTGTAAGATTGTTGAAGCCCCAACAGTGTGATGGCATTTTTTTCTTTTTTTGGAAAGACAGGCTAACTCATCATGTGATGGGTAAAAGAAGCACATACAAAAACTGAACCGTTTTATGGATTGTGGTGGGTATGAGCATGTACTGCTGTAAGGGTACAAGCCTGCTTGTCTACAGTCACCGTTTATTCTGAATTTGCTAACATTTCTGATGCCCTCCGTAATCACTGGTAGGCCCTTGCATAGCTATGAAAAAATGCGTCTCTCCGTAAACTGATTCGCCACGGACCGAGCCCTGTTCGCGGGAGCTCCATTTATGTGGAAAACAGGGTTTTCTCGGCGCGGGACGGGGCCGCCGGAGCGCGCCCCCGGCGCCCGGCCAGCCCTCGCCGCGTTTGTTCTCCCGCGGAGGGGCTGACGACAGTTTCGCTGGGCTCTGAATGAGCGCAGGGTTATTTTGGTGCTCCTCCTGACAGAATCCTGGCGGAGCAGTCAGACCTGAGTCAGGCTGGCGACGGAGCCGCGTCTTTTTTCCCCTCGTTTGGCTGCATGAGAAGTGATCCTTACGCCGTTTGCTATTTTCTTCCAGTAACCTAAAAAGATCCACTGTGTCTGGGAAGTCAGTACCCCCGACAACCCGTTTAAGCTGATGAAATCACTGTATCTAGTGAAAAGGATCATGAGTCAGTACCTTAAGAGCTGGGCTAAAAGTGATGTTTCTTACCTGCCTGCTTTGAATAGCCCCTGTTGCCTCTACACTGAAACGGCGCGCCTTGTGAGGACCCCCTGAACTGTACATGCCCCTCCTCTGAGGCCACACATGGCGTCATCCTCGTTTTTAACCCTGATCATTATTGCCACGCAACCGTGTCAACCCGTTCTGTCACATTCCCTGAGTCTCAGCATGGGCTGGGTGCACAGGAAGGTTCCTGGGTTCCATTTACATTCTGTGTGAAACTGAGAAACACATTATGTGTGCATAATGTAGAATATGGTCTCGTATCTAGTGTGGAATAGATATACACAGACATCGCATAGAATACTGTTTATCTAATACAGAATAGATATGCACAGATGTAGCATACTGTCCAATCTCATACAGAATAGACACAGTTGTAGGCCTAATGTAACACTTTGTGAGCATTGACCCATTGTTAATTCGAAGTGTTTCATTGCATGTACTGGAACATGTTGTTCACTGTTGCTATGGACCCTCTGCCCTCAGAAGCGGTGTGCCGTTAATTAGGATTTTGAATTTTAATGAAATTGATATTGGGTTTTGCCGTCATGGTAGCCTGCAGACATATTTAATGTGTCTGCCCCTCGCACACACAAACACACACGCACGCACAGAGACTTCCAATCAATCTGAAAAACATACTCCGGTTCTACACCGGTGGGAGGGGTCGCTTTTCAGTTCATCTCGGTTGTCTCGTCAGACATTTGGCAGCGAATTTACCCTGGCCTAATTAGGGAGGTCATTTCCCTGCCCTTTCTCCCAGTCTCAAGCTGATTAATAATCACAGGATTGATTTTGACTGCATCTCAAGTGCAGATTGGCATCTTTTGAAATTCCTGAAATTTCTACTGAATGAGAGATTTCTTTCTTGCGTTAAGATGTAATCAGTCGCGGGCCTGTTTAAAATAAAAAAATCAGCTGCTCTTAAAGCGAGCAAAAAAACATTTTCGTCTGGTTTAAAAAAAAGTCTTAACAATAAACATGGAAATGGTTCCCACCAGCAGAACACGATCCTCCCAGCCTGTTCCCCCAAATGCTTAGAGACAGGCTTTACCCCAGAGGGACCGGTGGCAAACACTGGAGCTGACAGACACGCCTGTTCTAGGGACCCAACTCAACTGACAAGTGACACAGCAGCGAGCGTTTATCTGGAAAAAGTGAAACGCCACAGAAACCCTTCTCCGTTCACGGGGATGGAAATAACTGTTTTGGTTTGAAAAGCAGTTCCATGAAACCGATTATCGGTTGAACAGGAAGTCTGGCATAACAGCCTTCTCTCGCCTCTTCATTTGACCTGTGGATTGCAGTATGATGCCATTCAGTTCCTTCTCCACGTCCATCAGCTGGAGCGGACTGTCTAGACCGAAATTTGTGTCAAATCTAAGGTTTAACCCAAAGCTGAGGAGCTTTTGACCAGTTCAGTCTATTTATGAAGGGAGCAGATTTTTCATTGCGGCATATGAATTGTCCCTCGTATTCTTCTCGCATAGATGGTGCAGCTGTGTAGCATATTGGTAAGGAGCAGGGCTTTTAACTGAAAGTTTGGTTCAATTGGGCACTGCTGCTGTAGGGTTGGGCAAGGTGCATGTCCTGGAATTGCCTCGGTAAAAATGCAGTTGTATTAAGGCATAACGTGAGATTTGTAACCTGTGTAAGTCGCTCTGGATAAGAGATGTGGAATACTCAGTGGGCGGACCCAGATGTGGTCCACCAGTCATCTTGACTTAATTGAGTCATAAACACATGCCTGGTGTTTGGCAGGAAGCGCCAGGAGAAAAGCAACAGCTCTTTTCCAGTGAAACGGGTGATGGTGACGTTGAAGGTCTGGCTTCAAAAATATGCTGAGCGCTCATTGACGCGGCCCGGGGGACGGGCTTGAGATAGCGTAGCCTCCGGGGTCCGTCGTGCTGATAAATGCTTCCACAAAGCGGGAGGCCAAGACTGCGGAAGCCTCCCACGGATGTCGCCGTCTCCACAGATCCGCCTTTGTTCGCTAACGAAGAAAGTGAATCATTACTAATCCGGTTTGCCTCTCTGTGTATTTTTTTGTTGTATTTCTACGTGACCTTGATTACCGGGTCAGAGTGTCGGCGCATAGTTCGAGATACTGATAGAATTCCCAATGACGGTACTGAGATTCGGTACCGAATCTGAACGGTGTCGAGTTGCAGAGGGCAACGGAAGGCGTGCGAAAAAGTCAATAGCTTCGCCCTCGTTTCCCCCCGCGAGGGCGGTGTGTGTGTGTGTGTGTGTATGTGTGTATACACACACACACACACACACAAGGAGTGTGTTATCAGCAGTGTGCGGCAGGGAGAAGGCCTTTGTTGGAGCGATCAAAAGACGCAGTGTTGATTTATTCATTAAGATTCATCGGAACCTAGACGTGCTCTCTGACTGCGGCGTGGCCGTTAGCATCGGCGGCGGCAGAGAGCTTCACCGATCCCAGCAGGGCGCTTCACTCGTCCTCCTCTCAACCTCACCCTCAAAATCAAAGGATTTTGATGAATCACGGCTCTCTGAGCTGACATGAATGTTAAACGCCGCTTTGGTCAAGACAGTCGGTCAAAGGTCGCCTTTTCTGAATAGGCCGCATATTTTCTTTGCGTCGTACAACAAAGCGGGGCTGTCTGAATCAGACAATCCCCAAGCAACCGATGGCGGGGAAAAAAGTCCCATCAGACTACAGTTGCGCCTTTGTTTTACTGCCGCTTTGCTCAGTTATGTTTCAGGGATACAACTTGCATTCAGAATGTTAGATTGAAACAAGTGTCTCCACTTGAATGCACGTATAATTACAGTTTAATTATGCACTAGCAGAGCCTTTATACGTAATTAATGTTTATCACAATCAATAAAAAGAGCGGGGACGCCCTTCTTGATGACCAGAGCTGTTTCGATGTATAGCCGCTTAGTGTTCGTCAGCATTTTCTGGCGTCCTGAAAAAAAACTGGAGGCCGGGGGCGGCTGACAATCGGCCGACTGTGTCACTGTTTTCGACTGCGGGGGGGGCGGGGGGGTAGGCGTTTGGAAACAGCCTCTCATGTCACTGAGAATCGCGTGAGTCAAGCGCTCCTCTGACAGAGAGGCTCGACATGACGGAGTGTTTACAGCGTCGGAAAATGACATAATGCTCCCGAAGCGAAGGGAAATGGAATCGCTAAGTCATGTTACGTTATCGTGGATGCGGGGGGGGGGGGGGGGGCTTCCCGCTAATCGTGAGGAGGTCCAAATTCTCAGAACGGTGAAGAAAGATGTTGTTTTTGCCTACTCTGCAGGTGTTTGTATGACTAATCAAAGCGTGTGAGGGTCTGATGAGAGCTTTGTGGGCACCCCTTGTGTTTTGAGGGTCATTTCCTAATCTCTTGCTCTCTATAGCTTTGAGACTCAGGAGGAAGGAGCAAGCACTGCAGTAGGAGTTACTCAGGAAGGCGTACCTACAGCTTCCTAGTGCTGTAGCAGTCAGGCCTAGTGCCCCCTTCTTCCCTATCCAGCTCATCTTCACTCATTAATGTACGAAATGTCTTTGGCACAACACTCTTCTAAAGTGTATGAAAAAGAACAGACAGCCCAAGCACAGTTCAACCTTACATCAAACCCATCTTCACTCAAAGTAATGCATTTTTATTTTCATACATTTTTAGAAGATTGCTGTACCAGGTAGCCCGAGCACTGTTCCTTCCTGTTTCTTTCTGCATACAGCCTGTCTTCACTCATTCAGATACTCCGTTTTTTCTTCTTTTTCATAACTTCTCAGAAGGAACGCACTAAAAGTGAAATGGGGCATAAGGTTTGGAGAGGCTTTATATTGAGTCTGAAGGACTGAAGGAGAGGCCAGGCCGAGGCTGAGCAGCGGAGCAGGAGGGAGGTCTTTGAAAGGGTAGGACGGGGGCGCTTTCGGAGGTGGTGCTTGGCATTTCAGTTGTCACGTCTCACCGCCCCTCTAGTTTTAGACGCCCCATAATTCCTCTGACCCGCTGCCAGCGGGAGGGGCGGGGCGAGGAAGCTTGCTTCCAGAGTAAAGCACGGCGAGGAGCCAGTGAAGGAAGCTCTGACGGACTTTAAAGTTTTAACCACAAGGGCTGGGAGGGCTTATAGGGCACTACCCCAAAACCACATCGCGCACCCTCCCTGCCTCCCTGCCAGAGGTTGGCGGGCCCTCATTCCTCCAGCTGAGGGATAATCTAATCGGACGCCGCCGGCAGGGCCTGTCCACGTAACAGGGAATGTTGCTGTGGGGAGCCGCATGGCGTCCTTGCGGATGGCGTCGTCTCGGCCACTGTAAGTGGGGCTATGTGCTAGCCTGTAGGACTCGGCACTGCCAGTGCAGTGTGGAGCTAGAAGTGAAGAAATGCTTCTCAAGAGAAATCCCCAAAGGGGGATTATTACCTCTTCTCAAAAGACCACTTCCATATCACACTTAAGAACTGCTGTGAACTTACCCCATTGCTGTAAACTGAACGTAACATTTGAGCTGGGCTAGTCGTGTGTGAACTCACCAGGCTGCCATACTTTGTAGTGTCTCAGATCTTGCCCTTTGGGAGGAGTGGTCGCCCTGCGAACTTGACGTGAATGACCACGCGTTCAGGGTATATTGGAGGGAAATTTACCAAGAGGCACTGGAAACTCATGCTCATATTCTCAGTTTAGCAGGGTATTCAGGAAAACAAATTATGCAAATGAAGACAGCTGCAAACTATGAATTTAAATACCGCTATGGGCTAGCAACGGCTCATATGGTAATACTGTTTTCTGGATGGGTGTCGGGGCCGGTTGGTGTAAAGGGTAGTCTCAGACACCTTTAACAAAATGAATAATCTCAAAACATGTGCAAGGCTAGCAGTGTCTACTCAGAAAGCAGCACCAGCTTCAAAGCTAAATTGTGCATAGTATCATTTTTGTGACAACATTGTACCTTCGGGCGTCTACTGAACAGCCTGTCTGCTCCTCGGTTGTTCCAGAGGAAGAGAGTCATTTGCCACAGCGTTTCTTTTGACTCTTGAAATTAGAGTGTGTGTTCCTGATTCCTGTACACGTGTTCACTGAGTTATTGGGTGGAATCAGTGGGACACTGAGTACATGGGGGGGGGGCGCGCGAACATTGTGGTGTGCTCACAACAACATGGCGATTAGTACCAGGGCCACCATGCAGGGAATTGTTGACTGCGAGATTCCAAACAGTCATGACTGTTCGTGTAACTGAGTCACCGTGAACACCTGCTTTCCCCAGGTGTTAAGAGATCCACAAAAACCTCTCCAGCGCTTGCCACCAGCCGTGATGAATCACATTAGACCTTGGGAGTGCTTTGCAGCTCTATACAGATTATAATCATTTATAGTACCTAAAATTAATTGAACTTCGTAGGTTAAGGTTTCTTAAATACTTCCAGCGTAACATGTCAGCCTTTGAGACCATGACGTCAGAAACATTCAAGCAAAATATTCAGTAGTTAAAGTAGCGATAAAAGCGTTTTCCTGAAACTGGGGGTGCTGTCAGCAAAGACGTCGCGGCAACCAAGGCAAATTCCAAAAGAGTCTAGACTTCAGCGTGTTGAAATGGGTAAAATCTACCTAGCTGCTCATTTTGAGCTAAGTGAAGCTGAACTTTACAAGATGATTAACTTTTATTTGCATTTTTTATTTGCACTTTTCGTCCAAAAATGACACGACAGCCCCGTGTATTAACTGCCACTTCCCTAAATACACCCCTCTCTTGCTCTGCTTGTACTGTTTTTGTCTCTGGAGAGACTCGCTGTTGGGTTCTGAATGGCAAACCTTTGAGCTGAATAGCATTTATACAGCGCATATAATGTGGGTGTGAATGTATAATTAATGCGGTGTTTGTCAGTATCTTGTCATGGATCGGAGGGGATGAGTCTGAATGAGGAGAGACGCTGGTGTGGGGAGGTGTGAGGTGCTGATTGCCCTCTGTGAATGGCTGCCGCACAACCCTCCGCTGGGTTTAACGCCGTTCAGACAGTGGGGGGGCGGGGGGCTCGGAATTGCGCAGAAGCGCTCTTTCACGTATTAATGATCCCTTGACATTTTGCCTGAAAGGTAATTTCCTGGCATCTCTCGCGGCCGTCGCGGGCCAGCGGACGCGCTCGCGCTCTCGGGATCGGAGCGAGCCGGGCCGCGGAGCGCGGCCTCAACAATACCGACGGACGGGCAGACGGTTATTTTTACGGACGGGGCGCGATGTTGATGCTGGCAGATATTACAGTTTATTGTCGAGGCGAGCTCTGTCGGGATGACTCACCGCGCGCGCTGTTGTTTTTCATGAGGTAATCTGAGCATGCCGGGATATGAAACTCCTCTGTTACTTATTGCGGAGGTAGCTAATATTTGCCAGAGCGGCTGGCGCTACATGTAAATGTGCGAGGTTGTCTGAAGATGCCAGAGCCGGTCGAGGCGGTCGTTGCTCGGAGCGAGCTCGGCTCAGTTGGAGCTGAACCCCTCAGCGAACGGGCCTGAGATAAATTTTGGTGTTTTGCGCTGCCGTTATTGCTCTGCGGTGCGTTCTGCGCTGAATCTTGAGTTTAGATGTGGTCCTGCTGCGAAACCTGTACCGGAGCGCAGCCGTGCGATTTCGGCGGCATTGGATCAAACCGATAGGCCGGGCCGAATCTGTCATATGTCAGCTGATGTGCTGTGCAGGGTCAGGGCTGCAGGGGATGCTGGGGCGCCGTGCTTGTGGTCAGGTGACCGTGGGGGGTTGCAGAGGGCCTAGGGGCTAGGGCATGGTTTGACAAAAGGGGTGGGGGTTTCCACCTGGGCTGAAGGCAGCACACCCCCCCCCCCCCCAACTTTCCCTGTGATCCCTGGATGAACCGGAGCCCCTGTGGAGAAGTGTGTGGGGATGGAGCGGTCACACGCACACAGGCACACAGCTGAGCTGGCCAAATGCCTGGCTGCTGACATCATTTCCTCCCCTGTGCAGCTGAGTGAGCGAGGGAGGGAGCTGCTGGGAGCCAGCGTGGTCAGCACTGTGCGCTTGTTGCCCCCCTTCTCACTGTCCTGCCCTGTGTGTGTGTGTGTGTGTGTGTGTGTGTGTGTGTGTGTGTGTGTGTGTGTGTGTGTGTGTCTTGGAAAGCTATGCTATAGTTTATGGTTCTCTCACTTGGCAATCCATAGAAATGTGTTTGTTCACTGTACATATGGTGGGGGAGGAAATAACTATTGATTCTCATAGTAAACTGTGTTCCTGCTTTTCTAGTAAGCCACATAATCCACACAGCAATTAATTTCATTGAATAGGTCTGAATTGTCTTTGCCATTTCATATCCACTGTATCGGCAGTTACTTGTAGTTTTTCCTCAGGAATGTGTGGTGGCTAACATTGCTCTCAAGCCAGACTTTTTCCAGTAGTTCCAGTAATTCATATCTCTGATTTTCACATTGTGTGTCCGTTCCTGAACTGCATATCAGTGAGTGACTTCAGGGTGGCACTGTGTTGGTCCATAAGCACTGAATGGAATTATCCTACTCCAGCAGGACAGAAGTTGCCAAGCATTGCATCAGAAAATGTTTAAGCAATTCAGTAGGCTGGAGAAAGTTGATTTTAATGGAATGCAATTTTATTTTGGTTAAACCCAGTGAAAATCACCCCCTCAGTGCTGCCAGGCTTGTTATCGACAGGGCCCATAGGCAGGTGGGTGCATTTCGTGCTGGGATGGTGGGTAAAATGCCGTTCTCCGGCCGAGGTCACCCACCGCCATGGGTTTTGCGTCACGTCAGCGCTTTTCAGTAAGTCCCACAAGGTGAAATCTGTCTGCGGCGTAAGTCATTGTTTCTGTACGGTGTTATCTGCATTTTGGCAGCGTTTCTTGGAGCTGTCTCGTACCAGCTGAGGCACCTTGATGTTCTGTAGACGTGGGCGGTCTGCAGCAGCTTCGTCGTCGCTCGACAGGGCCCAGGGAGAGGAATGCAGCGGGAACGTTCGGGATTGTGTAAAGCCACTCACTCCGTGGCTGTGTCTGTACACGCCTGCGTGGGAGCGGAGCAGCGGGACCGCCACAGAGTTCACGCAGGGCCTGCGCCTCTACTCTGTCAGAAAGGGCGCGGACCCTCTCCCAAATGACCGGCCCAGGGGTCTGCTTCTAATCTTTTCCCCTACATTTTTTTTTTTTTTTGTGGTCCCTGCTTTTTGTTTGACCACTGTCTATTACACACATTTGAATGTATTAAATAAGCTGCCTGTTAAAAACCTTCCACCGAGGCATGCTTTCAATGTAGAAATAAACGTGAACAAATTAACGGTAGTTAATGAACTTCTAATCGGCTATTCCTGGCTACAGGCTTCCTGTGTTTTTTTTTTTTTTTTTAAGGAGGTGGAGACACCATCTCTCGTGATTTCCTGGTTACGTCGTCCCACCGTGGTTGTGTGACTAGGGTGTGTTTACCTGCAGGTCTTTGTGTAATAATAATATGATAAGCGCAGAACACAAGCGTTAATTTGTGCTCCCTGTGCAGTCCAGCTAAATATCAGTTGATATTTACATTTCTCCCACTGATTCTAATAACCGTCCACTTTATCTCATATTACACTCGCTGCCATGCAGTAAATGAGGTGGCTGTGGAAATTCCATTCTGAATCGCTTAATTCTGTGTTGAACTGCCAAAAGTCTATTCAAATTTCTATTCAAAAATAGAAATTCCGTTTCCAGAGGTGGGTTCCGCAGTTTGGCCTGTGATACCGCCGCTGCGGAAAAGCAGGGGCTTCGCGCGGCGCTGTGAGCGAGCGTTTCCAGCCGCGGCCCTGCCGCTCTCGCAGCCGCTCCCAGCGTCCTGTGTGAAACGCTGACGGCCCCAAGGCGCGCACACATGTGGAGGCGGGAACGGGGAGCGCAGCTGCGGTGTAGGACTGAGTGCGCAACAATAGCACGGCACGGGTGGGGGATGGGATCTCGACCCGTCTCGCTGCAGGTGGGGTCTGTTGTGTGCCGAGGCCCGGCTCTCTGTGGGGTGGGGGCCTGAGGTGCCACCGTCCCTTTTCACAGGTGCCCGCGGTGCCGCGCTGACCGCCGGCGGGGGCCACTCGAGCTGGCGGGCTCGCACCAGTCAGTCCCATGCGGCTCCTTACGCAGCTGCGAGTGGAACCGGAGCGCTAATTAGCATCCCGTAATTGCATTGACCCTCCCCAGAAGGCTGAGTCATCCCTGTGAGGTCATCTGGGTGTGTTTGTCAGGCTCCGCGGTGCAAACTATTGACTGACTGTCCGGAAGCTACTTTTAACACTAGATGTCCTTTTTTTTTTATAAGAGCTGTTAAATTTTAACAAGAGGAAATTGGTAATCCAAATATTTCCAGGTGACTTTTTTTAATCACATTTGTAGCAATTAGCCCTTTGGACTTGCTGTGGATGTGTGAATAAATGTATTCTATATCCCTACCCAGTAGAATACACAGGGCTAGACTCTGTCTGCTGGCAGAAGTCTTCTGTTGAATCCCTAGATAAAATCAGGCCTGGCACAGCGCCTGAGCCCCTATACCCTTTTTGCAGTGTAGAGCTGGAGCCACACAGTCCTGGCAGCCCACGTTCTTTGTATTTTCCTTCTATCTCTTCGATCTGAATGAGAGTGATGTCAGCGGAGCCGCTCTGGGCGGCGTCGGCAGGCTAACTACGCGCTTCCCTCGGCGCGCCACCGCGGGGCAACAGGAGGAAGAATTTGAGAAATGGCACGGCACGCTAACCGCGTGTGACGCTAACCGCGTGCGCCGCCGCCCGAGCGGCGCGGTGGGAGAACGGGCGCGCTGTTCCGGTTCGGCCGGCCCGGTCCCACCCGTTCGCTGGGAGAGGTATAACTGAAAGGATGACACACGTGTTTATGAATGACTCAGCTGATCCAGTCTGTCCACACCTCCATGCAGTACAGTGATTAAGATGTTTTCTTTATGACCTTATATGGCAGATAAGTTGTACATCGCCTGCTCCTAACATTACTCTGATCCACACACACGTACACACTCCCTCACTATCTGTGTGGTGTTAAAATTTACAGCTTTGTTAACTGTATTTTAAATCTAATGTAAAAATGATATAACCGCCTCTGCTCAGGGCGATTAGTGTAGCATAAGTACAGTATTCCTGATGCCTTTGCAGCTCGCAAGCCATCTACTACAGCTAACTTTTGACTTTTTGGTCTTGTAAGTCCTTGTGCTCCCTGCTCGCCTCTGATATTTTTACAGGTGGTTTGTGGCCTGTTGCAGTGCCTGGGTTTTGCTATATGTGGCGGCCAGGCATGCTAATTACAGAGGCACGTATAGCTAACTGTTCACTCTTTGCCTCATTACTCTGCTTCATATTACCATCGTGAAATGACACATCTTTTTTTTATTCAGTTGTTGGCTGTATCTATTTCCTCAATCTGTTTTCCTCTCCTTTTGGTGTTAAAAGCACTAAAACGACCTTGAAGAGTTTCTCCTTTCTAGCGAAAAGGGCCCGTTTTGACTGCAGCTGGGTCTCCGGTCGGGGTTACAGAGGGTCTTGGGATCTGCCTGGAGTTTTTCTCCCCAGAGCGGAGGAGAGGTGAGGAGGGTTTAGAGCGCCGCGTCCTGGAGCGAACGGGCTCTCGGAAGACGGGCTTTTAGGAAGCGGGGTGCAGATGCAGAGTTAGCTGGGCCTAATGAACAGGCAGAGTGTTGGGAGTGGCTCTCTCGCGAAGCCTTACCCTGGGGTTGTGAGTCCGGTGCCGCTCCATTGTCCGCATGAGGGGAACAATGACGGTCATCAGACAGCAACGCCGAGCTGCCAGCGGCCGTGCCTTTTGAAGCCGGAGCAAACTTCACAAACGTGTCCTTTTGATTCAGCCTGTGTGTGTGTGTGTGTTTGTGTGTGTTTGTGTGTGTTTGTGTGTGTGTGTGTGTGTGTGTGTGTGTGTGTGTGTGTGTGTGTGTAAAACCTGAGTAAACAGTATCCATGACTTCACTCAGGCGAATAAAAGCGATTTTCATTACATTTGACTTTATTTTTTTGATTGTTCCAGATAATATATAGAGTAAATGAATGCAAGAAAAGAATACAGTGACTAGAATAGAGTGTGTGTGCCTTACTGGGACATGAAGCCATTTCTCAGTCATCCATGTAAAAGGTGACTGAGAAATGGCCTTTTGAAACCCGGGCAAACCTTCACAAACATGTCCTTTTGATATAGCCGGTGTGTGTGTGTGTGTGTGTTTGTGTTTAAAACCTGGGTAAACAGTATCTGTGAATTCATTCAGGCGAAAGAAAGCGTGTAAATCGGGGAGGGAGCTTCAGCAAAGCGGTAATTATTCCGCACACCGCTAGCGTCGCCGCCTTTCGGTGTCGGGTTCTGCGGCTTTGAACAGGGCTCCGGCTATGAGTCAGACGCAGCCGTGGATGATGAGAGTGGAAAGTGTGACCCCTTTGCGCATTCAGTACCGATTATCACCTATTTCTGTTCGCTGAAGATCCAGCATTACTGTGGGTGGGTGTGTGTGTTAGTGTGTTTATGGAGGGTTAACTTTAGAGATCAACTGTTGCTGTACATGTGCCAGTACGGATGTTCTAGACAGCAGGTCGGCCAATAGCTGATAGATGTTTCTACGCAGATGAAATCCCGCCTGGCTCCTGGCTCCTGCTGGTCGCCTTTTGTGTTTCATCTGTAGGAAATGAAAAATAAAACAACGCACTCTGAAGCTCTGTACCCTGCACTGCATCACGTAGGAGTACGAAACGCATGCGGCGCTGTGTAGGCTATCGTTCCTACTTCCACAATACTTTTTTTATGGGGACGTGGATTGTAGAATATACGTGGTGTAGCTGGGGGTGCGATTGGGTCGAAGAGAGCGGGGCGAGATGAGACGGGCGGACGTGATGGTACCTGCCGTTAGCGGTAGCGCTCGGGACCTGCGCCGTTCACCAAATCATTCCTGGACCACGTGGTCTAATCTGCATTCTCTCAGGGACATAATCTTAATTAGGGCCCTTTTATGAGGTAATTCAGGGATGTAAAAATAGCCAGTTGCCATTTCGCAGAAGTGCACAATTTCAATGCGATTTTTATTACATTTTACTTTATTTTTTGATTATTTCAGATAATATATAGGGTAAATGGATGCAAGAAAAGAATACAGTGACTGTGTGTGTCTACTGGGACATGAAGCCACATTCTCAGTCAACCATGTAAAAGAGTGATGGATCTGTTCTAGTCCCTGATGTTCTGTAGGCCAGGTGGCCCATTGTTTTCCTTGCAGTCCATTACGGATGTCTGTATTCACCTGTCACATGACAGGACTCAGATTACAGTGACTAAGTCAGGTGTTTCAGGTGGTAATTTGTACTAACAGAATATTCTATTAGGTGATATTTCACAGTATATCCCTGGGGAAAAAAAGTAATTATTGGTTAATTGGGATCAAACTGGGACAGAAATGCAAATCCTTTTGGTCTTGGTCCTACCAGCTGTCTGCCCGTGTCTGTTACTGTGGGGTCTTTGGTAATCGCTAACTTGGTGCTCGTGTGTTTTGTTGTTTCTAAGCTGGTCATTGCTTTGTGTAGCTCATTTACCAGGGGGGTTGTTGGCAGGCGCCTCTGCCGGATCGGCAGCTGTTCCGCACTGTGCAAAACGCACTCCGTTCTCCTCCCTCAGGCCCGCGGCTCGCTAACGCTCCGCTGACCGGCCCCCTCTGCGCGTGTCACTCAGAGCCTCGCTCAGGCAGAGGAGCGGCCCGCAAGGGATGCCTTGGGTGACTGTCAGACCTCAGCACGGTGGTTGGATCAAAAGGGGTGAATCACAGGGAAACCGCACACCGCAGCTGTTAAGTAACGCTTTTTGAGCTGGGGTGTGTACACGTGTATGGGCCCTCTGGGGAAGCTGGAGAGATCAAGCAAGTGTCGATCAACCTGGGGGACTGTCCACACCCTAATTTTACTTGGCAATATCAACTAATAGTGCCTGCTGTTAAACTGAATAGCGCTTTGCCAGCTGAAACACAAAACGGATATTTTGCAGTTGTCCTTGTTACTGTGATAGTGGAAAAGATGCATTAGTTTTCCTTTTGTTTTTAAGTCTTCAACAAGTCTGAAATTTTATGTGTGAAGACAGTTAAATAGTTTCTCTTAACATAGGAGATTTTAAACAAATCAGTCATGCTGTCAAACAGAGGGATGTTATACCATGAGAAGATCCACATCACTGACCTCTGGAAGTCTTTAAACACAGCTACAGGCTCGGCCAACTCCAGCTGACCAGATGGTCAGTCTCTAAAAGTTGTCCGATCTCCCCCTGCAAGCCGAGTGTGAGCGGACACAGGCCAGAGCCCCCGAAAGCAAGAAGGATGCTGCACTTTGTTTATCTGTGGGGTTCAGGGCAGGAGCATCAATCACGTCTGCCCGGGTGCATCCTGTACTCTAAACAGTGGTGATTAGTCCCCATGCATGGCCGGTCCAGGCTAGCGGGGAACATCGGGGCTGGCAGGGAGTTTGAAAGCACACTGCAGCTTCAGGCTAAGTGTCCTGTCTCCTTGTCGTCGCGATTCAGTTCAGGGTGTGCTCCCGTGGTAGAACGCAGATGTGTGAGAGCACAGTCCTGTGGAGAAGATGACATGGAGAGTGTGTGAGTGTGTGTGTGTGTGTGAGAGAGAGAGAGAGAGAGAGAGAGCGCACACACGCGAGTCTGAGAGCACACACGCAAGTCTGAGAGCACAGGTAGGAAGTCCGTGAGGTATGGGGTGTGGCCATGCCGCAGGTACGCGTGAGGTACGAGGTGCGTTTGCGTTGGAAGAGCATCTTGCCCATACCAGCCGACTCCAGCACACTCCCAGCAAACCCTCTCTCAAAAAGCACCGCCGATTTTTCCCTGGCAGCCACCTATGTTTCCAAGCCATTAGTCACTGCCAGAGTTGCCAAGGTTAGGACATGGAGAGCGAACGCGAGAGGGAAGGAAGTTTCTAATGTTCACGCTTATTCCACTGTGAATAGGGTGGAATTTTTCCCAGAACCATTTTGCCACCTCCAGTGAGGTATGTCGGCATACTTCACTTAGTATAAGTTAACCTCGGTGATATTTCACCTTTCCAGCAGAAGTGTGTCTGAACCAAGCTGTCATACCATCTTCATTTCATTTCTTCTTTCTGTCCCCGCCCTCAGCTGCGTTTATGTAGGCCCATTAAAACTGTTTGCACAGTATGATTACATAAACATATGCACCCTCTAATTGCGGATGAGTAGAATTTTCCTAGTGAAACCCCAGTGTAAGTGAGTTGGCGGGCGTCCCTCTTGGCTCCAGCGTGTTCCTTCCTCCTGCTGGACTCTCGGAGGCTGCTCACATGCTTTTCTGGACAATGGGGGTGTTTTTTTCTGAAGGCGAGCGGTCTCTAATGTAAGTCATGGTCACGGCGTGCCCTTGATTGCATTAATGGTCGGCTCTGGCCGGGGGACGGCCGGTGGAATTTTCCTGGATTGTGTCCCTCTGGTGCAAAACACGGTGGAAGGATTCGGCAATGCCGTATTTCTGTCCTCCAGCTGTTACCCGCGCCCGTCGAAGTCCCCCCCCCCGAGGGGGTCGTGTGGGGGCCTGGCTCAGAGGGGAGCTCGAGGGAAGCCTCCGAAAGACGCACCGTGGTGTGAAATTCTCCGGTGGACGCGGTGTATACGGAGCCTGGCCTGTGTGAATACTGGCACTGTGCGGTGACTGCAGCCAGCGCTCTGACGCGTCCAACTTGTTGACAACCCCGTTTTAGGCTGGCTATTTCTGACCTTATTAAAAATGCAGAAGTGCTTTGGAGAGGAGAGCAGAGGCGCTGTGTAAATAGCCAATCATAAAAGCCGGCAGATTAAGGACTTCTGCTATTAGGGCGTCTTGAAAAAGCATCTGAATGAATGTTGATTAACAAAAAAATTAGCAATGAATACTCGTTAAGGAGAGCTCTGCAAGTACGAACAGCAAGATCATTCATTGACATTATGAATTTTCTGAAAGTGTGTGTATAAACGCTACAAAGTGCCAGAGTGTACCATTACTCAAATATCTGATTTCTGAACATTCTGTGCCTCCTAAAATCAAATTAATCCCCATTACATGTTCTTTGGAAGTATACGGTACTAGTGAAAAGTTTGGACGCACATGATCATACAAGGTTTTTTCTTTATTTTTACACTCTGCTACATTTTAGAATAATAGAAAAGACATCAAAATTATGAAGTAAACTAATAACTAACTAACCAAAAACAGTTAAACAAATCAAAACTTGTACGTTTATTTTTTTTGGAAAGAAATTCACACAAGAAATTCATTCAACTTCATAATGTATATTTGTCTAAGAAAATTTTTAAGCGTAAATCTTTAGATCGCAATGTTTGAATGCATGTTTCCCATTATCTTAATCAGACCGGTACTGTAGAAAGTATTTCTTTGGACTGCTAACAGAATCGAAGTGCTGGAAGCTCCACGGGAATGTGAGATGCCGTCGGCTCAAACAGCCCGTTGACTGTGAGGACATCAGCCGCTGCTTTGTTTATGTAACGGGCCAGTGCGCCCCTCACCCCACCTCGGCCGTCGGGGTCAGGCTTTGTGTACTGTTCCCTCCTGTCCCGCAGATAAGCTGCGCTAGCCTGTACTTGGAAAGTCCATGTTGTCTAGAAAGCTCCGTGTCCCATACGTAGCATTTCTGTCCACCGCTCTTTCTTAACCAGCTTGGTGGAAAGGGTGGTTCAGAAAAACGAGCCCTGATCCAGCACGGCTGTTTATTAAAGTCTGACTGTGCATATAAATGAACAGACCCTACAGGGAAGTTTAGAACTGTAATCAGCGTACCGTGTTCCGTGTGCGATGGTCTGTCACGGTTTCCGATAATTTTACAAGTGGTCTGCCAAACGGTTTGAGGAACACTACCCCATAATTTCGGTGGTGATGGCTGCCTGCCTTCTGCGGTTTTGAGCACTGTATCACAGAATGTTTTATTGATTTGACTCAGAAATTGGTATCATCTTGGTACACAAGTAAGGGTTAGAAGCATTTTTCAGTAAGCGGTAGCATTATCACGTTGTAGTTTAAGAAGAGTTGGGTCTTTGCTTGCTTTATCAGCAGCCCACTTTTGGAAATATTGTAGCGTTGCAGGCTCACCAGAAAAATGGATATGAGGGTGCAAGCAGAAAACTAGCTTTATTGAGGAAGTGTTTCGTTATTTTCTTCTCGAGTTTGGTCCTCGTCGATCTGGATAATTTTACACATGACTGTTGTGTTAAAGTTATGCTCGTATCTCAGAATGAAGTTTAGATTAACGTGGAGCTCTTCTCCGCTCTAGCTTTAGTGGTTACCAAGTCCAAACTCCCTCAGAGCAGATTCCACCAAACGGCTAGCGGTGTGACCATTCTTACAGATCAGATCTGTAAAGGTGATAGAATGCAAATGAATAGTCTCCCGCTGGGGGAGCGGCGGAGTCAAAGGCTGCCCCAGACACGAGGTTCCCCACGGCACTGTGCGTGGATCGTTACATACACAATAGCCATAACGGTGCACTGGAATGAAAATGAATTGTTAATTGTTACCAGTTAACCCGCCGTTAAGGGTTAAAATACCCACATTTACATTAAAATATGGCTCATTCTATTCTAAGAGCACACTGCAGTTTAAACTGCCTCGGCAGTCCCCTCTGAATCCTCACTCCCTGTAGTGCAGTAAGGACTCGTATAGCCACAGATGTTATAGCAATGATATGGTGTAAGGGAAGGCATCATTAAACTGAGTTATGAATCTGATACGAATCTGTCTTTCGCGTTCTCGTCGGCTCACACATCTTCCCCAGCAGCGTCCAAGCGGGTGAAGCCGTTTTTGCTCCCCCAGGACCACTCAAGAAGAAGATGGTGATAGGTCCACGCGACCGGTGAAACGCGATAGTAATTAATGAGGCTACTTCTCAGGTTCGTAACGGGTGTCTGTCAGCTCCTTTTCTTGGGTTGGGCTCTCCGTGCCAGCGCTGAAGGGCTTGGCAGGGCAGAATGACCTGTAAGTCTAGCGTGGATGGTTTCATCACCAGCACAGATAGGGTTTTATGTGGCGTGATTCTGCCAGGAGGGGACATAACTGGATCAGGGCCCTTTTGATTTCCTGCGCTCTCCGGTAATGTGATTTGATTCCTAGCTCTGTTGGCTTCTGATTCATGGCTCCTCATGACGTGTAATCTCTAAATTGACATCCTCCGTGGGAACTTCGATGCTCTTATAAGTAATTTTGCGTCATTGTTTACTTTTTATCAACGAATGCTGTGCGTTATGCTTCTGAATTTCTGATTTTAAATTTGATATTTCCCGGTGCATTGTGAGCTCCGTCCCCATCTGGGTCCCATTATCAGGTTATGCGTGCGACCGAGAAACCGATTCACTGAAGTCATACTGACCTCCCCTGATGCGGCTTTTAATAACTCTCTTCTCCTTCCTCGCAGATCGGAGAGGCTGCCCCCACTCCGTGGATTCAGCGCTGCCCAGAGGCCCAGACGGACTGAGTTTGGCCACCGGCTCGCAGAAGGGCACCACCATGTCTTAACCCCGGTCGTCTCCCCGCCGGAAACCCTGTCCCCCCACCCCCAGCCCCCCTCCTCCCCCTCCCCTGCCCACGCCCCTCTTCTCCCTCCCGCCCTCCCCCTCGATGTGACCCCGGCGGGCGGCGCCCCCCAGCCCCCCTCCGGAGTCATGAGCCTGAGGAAGCAGCCGCAGATGGGCTCGGAGCGCGACCTGCACTCGGCCGCCTCCTCCATCAGCCTGCCCTCGGTCAAGAAGGCGCCCAAGAAGCGGCGGCTCTCCCTGCGCTCGCTCTTCCGCCGCCGCCGCGAGCCCAAGCGCAAGTCGCGCGACCTGGGCAGCGGCGGGGGCGTGGACGGCATCGCCAGCATCGAGAGCATCCACTCGGAGATGTGCAGCGACCGGGGCGGGGCCTCCGCCTCGGGCTCCGCCTCCTCCGGCCCCTCCTGCCCCGCCCCCGCGCCCGGCTCCGCCTCCTCCTCGTCCTCGTGCTCCGCCTCCTCCCGGGCGGGGGCGGAGCTGCTGGAGTGCCCGCTGTGCCTTCTGCGCCACTCGCGGGAGCGCTTCCCCGACATCATGACCTGCCACCACCGCTCCTGCGCCGACTGCCTGCGGCAGTACCTGCGCATCGAGATCTCCGAGAGCCGCGTCAACATCAGCTGCCCCGAGTGCTCGGAGCGCTTCAACCCGCACGACATCCGCATGATCCTGGGCGACCGCGCCCTCATGGAGAAGTATGAGGAGTTCATGCTGCGCCGCTGGCTGGTGGCCGACCCCGACTGCCGCTGGTGCCCCGCCCCCGACTGCGGGTAAGGCACACCCGCCCGCCCGATATCCGCTGTGTCACACGCATTAAGAAACAGCAGCCCTGTTTTAGGGTCATGTATGTGCCAAAGGTCAAGGATTTAAATCCCAGGGCATCCACCCCTGTGCTGGCTTCATATCCCAGGGGTCAAATCCCATCAGCCCACCTGAATTCCAAGAGTAATTATGAGCCCATGCATGCAGAAGTCTCCCAGAATTGTACTGTCTGCAATGGTGAATGACCAGGGAGAGGATGTCTGCAAAGAAAGGCTTTTGAAGGCCAGACGTTGTTTCCTGTTTACAGGAAGTCTGCGAATGTCTTACCTATAAGCATGAACATGAGACCTGAAACATGGAAGTGAACCCACAATTACCAGTTTTCCAAAATTAACTCGTTCATTATACTACAACACTGGTGCAAACCAAAGATGACTGACACCTGCCCCTCCCTGCAAAAAACTATGAAGTAATTCTCTAGTTTCCAAAAATAACTATTAAGCGTGCAAGCAGTAGCAACCACCAGATTGCCCTTCAGAAAAAAAGGTGATGAATAAACGAAGTTATGAAAAGCAAACTCTATTGCAGTGCAATGAATATAGCTGGTCATTGTGACCAAGCTTCTGATGAAAGAGGATAATTATACAGCTAGTTGCTCTTTCACATTAAAGGTACAGTACAAATAAGGAACTTCCCGTTTAGAACTACGCAAGGTGGGGTTTCGAGTAGGTTTAAAACCAGTTGCTTTAAATAAGGGTATGATGTCATTCATTTGGGAAAACTTTTTAAGTTTGGGAAGAATTAAACATGGTACCTTAATTCTTATTTAATAAAAGGTGATTAAATATTTGCCTCAGGTCTCTTTTCTCAAGCAAGGCTTCTCATCCTTGGTCCTACGAGTGGCTGTATATGCTTGGTTTTGTGCTCTTTGCTCTGCTGTTAATTACAGTACTTGGGTTTAATTGAGTTTTTAATTTCCTACAGCCTACAGATCTGTTTAACATCTCTTGATAGTTAATCTTCCATATGAAATGCGTTGTGGGAGGTGTGAGGTGGGAGGTTTGCTTGTAAAAAGACGTAAGGTGATTTATTTGACACGCGGAGCTCGATTTGTTGTACACTTTATTATTTCTATTCCCTAAGAGCGTTAAACGAATGACTCATTCATGTTATGCAAGCTCTATACCAGTTTGTGTTGCTGTCTGGTTTAAGGAGCACAACTGAGGGGAAAATAAGTTACTGGAAGATGCAAAGATATTACATCAAGTGCAAACTCCCTTCCGACTACAGATTTCTTTCAGAAAGGATCAGCTGCAGATACCTGGCATGTGATGGTCTAGCCCAGTATTCAGCAAACAGCTTTATCAGACCCCACTGCTTAGCTGCTTAGAATGTTAGAGCATGACAGTTTGAATGAGGAGCGGCGCACACAATGTGCCCCCGGGACCAGCATGGCTAAGCGCCGGCCTTAAGCTGAGGGCAAATCAAAAGGCGTTTCTATAAACAACTGTATATTTGGGCTGTGATGTCAGCGTGCGGGCCAGCTGCCGGGGGGCTCCCCAGGACACCTCCAGCCCTTTGTGTCCCGGCGTCGGAGGGACAAAAGCGGGCCGACCAGCTGGCCAGGGGTGCAGCTGACTCCGTCGTTCGGCACCGTTGTGTGTGTGTGTGTGTGTGTGTGTGTGTGTGTGTGTGTGTTAAAATAGGGCGTTACATGGCCTGCCGGGCTGCGGGGGAGGTGTTTAGGCTCAGGCCCAAGCCCCCCCGAGGGAGAGCGCATGACCGCCCCGTCGCAGGTGGGGCCGGTGAGGTCACAGGAAGTGGACATCTGGTTCTGATGTGCCGCGGAGTGCGTACTCTGCATCTGAAATCTGCTGCTCCGGCTAAACAGCAGAAGCTCCTTTGCATGCTGGAGTGTTCAGTTTCATAAGAGTCGCGGTTTGCGTCACGACATTTTAAGGTGATAAGAAAACGCGAGGCGTGACGTGCGGCCTTGGTCTGCCCGATCCGGCTTGCGACTTGCCGTTGACATTACATTACATAACGTTCTGGCCGCGTACGTTTTTATTTCCCCTGTCGCGCATCTCCCGGGCGCTTTAGAAGTCTGAATCGGCCCGTCCGACGGCCGTGATTAAGGAGCGCCCTAAACCAGCGGGGCGAGCGCGTTCCCACAGCCCCAATCCGTCTGGGCCGGAGGCGCGGCTGACGTCAGCGCGTCTGGGGCCTCGGCTCCGGGGAGAGCCTTCCACGAGACCAAACACAGACTGCAGCACCGGAGTGACTCAGACCACATCCTCCCCATGCCTCTTGTTACGCTGAAAAAGAAAAAAAAAACACACACACTCCGCTCCTAGATTAGCTTATGCACATGCCGCCCACACCCATTCTCGCTTTGAACCAGGCCTCGGCGCAACCGAAGAGGCTCGTATCTTGAGAAAACAGTGCAGGCCAGGAGAGTGATTCTGAAGTCTCCGGGCTGCATGTGGGGGATTGATTCATTCTGAAACATGTTACCTACACTTTCTTGTGTAAGGCCGGAGTGTCCCACGAAAAGCACTGAACGAGGACAGTCCCGCTGTAGTATGTTACTGTGCTGTCTGCCAGTCTAAGAGACACCCATGTAAAACACACCCAGGGACAACCGCTTCCTGTTGTGGGGGAGCCCAGCTTCCTGTGCACGGTTGCTGTGCTGGGGTGCCGCTCTGGCTCACTGACCTGGAGTCAGTCAGAGGCTGGGGAGTGTGGGATTTTGTCACATGGGCAAACAGGCACACCATGTACTCTGTATACCCACTTTTCACAAATCACATTCAGAACTGCTTTCCTCCACTTTTCCTCTACAAGCTGTGATTGCTACACTCTTATTTATTCATATATTTCATTTGCCCTCATGTCTCGCTCCCCATTACAGTTGAGTAGCCACGTGTCGCCTGAAAGCCGTAGAGACACTTTCCTTTCACAGTGTTGTGCTGGCTGGTCCCTGGATGCAGAGTTTGGTGTCCGCTCTGAAGTTTCGCGTGAGCGCACCCACATTTAGCTGGGCAGTGCTAACGAAGATCTAATTTTCCACACGACGCTGTCGCAGTTTGGAAGTACGGCGGGTACCTTCTCGTTGAAAAGCAGAGGGATTAAGGTTTTCCAGTGACGTTTACCGCCGCTTTCCGCGCGGGGCGGACACGTTTTAAGAGCTTTTTTTTTTTCTCAACCGAGAAACTGCGCCCGTCTAGGTGGAGCGTACCTGAAATGGCCTCAAGGAGAGCGAGACCTTAATCCCCCCCCCCCCCCCCCCGGTCATTATTCCCGCTGTTTCCGCCATCGGCGCTCTGCATTTTTCCTGGCTTCAGCTCCACGGCCCGCGTACCTGCGAGTGGAAACTTGTAAATTTGGGGCACGGACAGCAAAGCTGTATTTTTCCTGCGGAGGTAATGGGCACAGCTGCCTCCGCTGGAACAGGGCATCAATTAACCGAGATCGATTCGGGACCGGAGACTTATTGATTACCCACAATGCAGCGGAGCTTTCTGGAGGACATGTAGGCCTGTCATTAACTATCTCATGTTTATAGAAGGATTGACCCAGCAGGTAAATTCTGCATAATGACTACCGAAGAGGCGGAGGGGTGATATTTGTGCGGTGTGGTTTCCCACGCCTGACATGTCTGTCTGCTTCCCCGTGGCACTTGCAAAGTAGCTGCAGCTGTGTAATGTAATGAGATCAGGGATGAGAGTTGTGTTTTTTTTTTTTTTTTTTTTTTTTCCCTTTCCAAAGCCCTACAGCGTTTCCATGACAGTGCAGTAAAGAGGAAAAGTGGGCGGGACCCTGCGGTTTGCACAAATCGGTGAGGAGGCAGACAGCACGGTAACCGCCTCCCACAGCTGTGTGTCTCAGGTTTAAACTCCGCCTCGCTCTGATTTCCGTCACGTCACCACGCGTTTGCTACAGAGGCCGCGGCCTGAAAATTCATTCGGCCGCGGCCTTTCCTTTGCCAGAAGAAATGGGAGTCTGTAGCTCTCAATAAGAGTCTGGTGCTCTTGCTTGTTTTGTATTATGAAATGCAGTGGTTACAGGGGGTAGTGTTTGCCCGTTACACTTTCCCTCCGCCAGCTGTGTCGGGTTGGGGAGTGAGTTATTAAGCACCAATCCGCCCGTCCGCAGCGCCATTAAATCCGCCACGGTCAGAGGCCGGCCTGCGCGGTGGCGTGATTTAACACGGGCAGGTCGCAATTTATCAGGTCGCTGACCGCTAAATGTCAGCGTGATTTCTCTGAGGAGGCAGCGGGGCGCGTGGAGGCAAATTGGGCGAGGAGCTCGGCACGCTCATTACCCGAGGGGGAAGATGAATGAGCGGGGTGTGAGGTCATCGAGTGGCACGTTCGGGGGGAGAGCGGGGTGAGGCCCGACCCGCTGGCTCTGTAGCCGCCATGTCTCTAACGTTCTTGTTCCCTCTGCCCCTCAGGTACGCAGTCATCGCCTTCGGGTGCGCCAGCTGTCCCAAGATCACCTGCGGCCGGGAGGGGTGTGGCACGGAGTTCTGCTACCACTGCAAGCAGCTGTGGCACCCCAACCAGACGTGCGACGCTGCCCGGCAACAGAGGGCCCAGAGCCTCCGCCTGAGGACCATCCGCTCCTCCTCTCTGAGCTTCAGCCAGGAGAGCGGGGCTACAGGTACACACACACACACACACACACACACACACACACACACACACACACACACACACACACACACACACACACACACACACACACACACACCACCCCCCCACCCCCCCGAGCTTCAGCCAGGAGAGCAGAGCTACAGGTACCCACACACACACACACACACACACACACACACACACACACACACCACCCCCCCCGAGCTTCAGCCAGGAGAGCAGAGCTACAGGTACCCACACCTAAATGTACAAACATGCATATACCCTGCACCCCTGTGCAGTTACATTGTGTGTTCAATGATGTGCACGCGCTCATGCTTACACACAAACACAGCCCTAAAGCCTGTGATTCTCTGATGCGGCCTGTGACTGACCCGCGGCTCCCCCTCCACAGCTGACGACATCAAGCCGTGCCCGCGCTGCGCTGCCTACATCATCAAGATGAACGACGGCAGCTGCAACCACATGACCTGCGCCGTGTGCGGCTGCGAGTTCTGCTGGCTCTGCATGAAGGAGATCTCCGACCTGCACTACCTGAGGTGAGGAGCCGTGCCGCGCCGTGCCGCACCCGCCGCTGCCGCTGTACCTGCCTAACGCTGGCCGGGACGCGCTGTGCGGAGCGCACCGGGACTGGGGGGTTTCAGGGATTGTTGCGAAGCTTTATTGTAAATGAGACGGAGCAAGCTCATCACATTTGTGTGTGTGTCTGTGTGTGTGTGTGTGTGTGTGTGTGTGTGTGTAGAGGGGGTGAAGGGGTCTGGGTGTGTGTGTGTAGAGGGGGTGAAGGGGTCTGGGTGTGTGTGTGTGTGTGTGTGTGTGTGTGTGTAGAGGGGGGAGGGTCTGGTTGTGTGTGTGTGTGTGTGTGTGTGTGTGTGTGTAGAGGGGGTGAAGGGGTCTGGGTGGGTGTATGTGTGTGTGTGTGTAGAGGGGGAAGGGTCTGGATGTGTGTGTGTGTGTGTGTGTGTGTGTGTGTGTGTGTGTGTGTGTGTAGAGGGGGTGAAGGGGTCTGGGTGTGTGTGTACGTTTGTGTATGTGTGTTTGCGTGGGCATGAGACACAAGTGTTCTGGGTGTGGAGGGGGTCTGTCTGTATGCATGTGCGAGGAGTTTGGGTGTGTGAGACTGTGTGCACATGTTATTGTATGTTGTCGGGGGTAAAGAATGTAACGGCCTGCCTCCTCCCGCCAGCCCGTCCGGGTGCACCTTCTGGGGGAAGAAGCCCTGGAGCCGCAAGAAGAAGATTCTGTGGCAGCTGGGCACGCTGGTGGGCGCCCCCGTGGGCATCGCGCTGATCGCCGGCATCGCCGTCCCCGCCATGATCATCGGCATCCCCGTCTACGTGGGGAGGAAGGTGGGGTCACTCCCTCAGCCCGCACCAGCCCAAACCTCCCTCATCCCGTCCCTCGTTCCCTCCCTCCCACCACATTCTTAACCCCCAGCCACTCGGGGCCTGGGAGTCGCAGTTAAAGCACTGCTCCCTTCACAAAACTCATTTTTCACATCTGAGCCTGAAGATAAGCACGTTCTGTGGTAATTAGTGACAGGCCATCTGGAATCTATTTGGGACCAAAAAAAAAAAAAAACACCCACTTGACTGTAAAGACAAAAAGCAGAAACACTGCAAATTCAAAAAAAAAAAGCTGAAAGCTAGACGCTGCTGTATTCATGAGAAAGTACTTCTCCCCTCGTTTGCTCCATGATGTATGAAACGTACGCTTCTCAGTGTATACGGGGAGCAAGGGCAATTGTTACATTTCACTGAACATTATTCAGGCCTTAAGTAGGATCAAGATTGTGCCCTCTGAACTGGAACAGTTTTCCATCTTGAACAGTGTAAGGATACAATGCGTGTCACTGTTTAAGCAGAGCCACAATTCAAGGATGTAGCCCTGTGGTCAGAATAACACAGTGGAGTGGACCAGCGGACTGGTGATTTGAATAGACTCGTGCCCCGATAAGGAGCACCGCTGCTTTGGCTGACAAGGCTGTCTCTCCCTCGTCAGATTTATAATCGCTATGAAGGAAAGGACATCTCTAAGCACAAGAGGAACCTGGTGATCGCGGGCGGGGTCACTCTGTCTGTGATAGTCTCTCCCGTGGTGGCGGCGGTAACAGTCGGTAAGTTCATCCCGCAGAGTTTTCTACAGCAGGTTTCCCCCTGGGAGGCTGTCACAAACCGCCAAATATTTCTGCTTATGCTCACATACATGTAACTCTGCCGGTGTGTTTGTCGTTGTGAGGTAATCCCCTCAAATTTACATTGGCCGTGTGTATTGAGCTGAAAGGTGTGCCACAGCGCCCCCTGCAGGCCGGGGGTGTTGACGCAGGTCTGTGTGTGTGTGCGCTCAGGAATCGGGGTGCCCATCATGTTGGCGTACGTGTACGGGGTGGTGCCCATCTCCCTGTGCCGCAGCGGGGGCTGCGGCGTGTCGGCGGGCAACGGCAAGGGCGTGCGCATCGAGTTCGACGAGGAGAACGACATGAACCCCGGGAGCGGGGCGGCAGCCACCGGTGAGCACCGCGGGGGGGAGGGACAGGGTGTGCGCTCGAGCCCCCGGGGCGGACGATGTTTTCCCCGGGAGATCGGCGCTGAGCGGGGGGGTTCGACAGCGCCTGACTCACGGCGGCGGAGCGAACTCGGACGCCTTAGTCACTGCCTCCCTGGAGCTTCAGAGAGTTTAAAGCGGGGGCCGCGTGCTGATTGAGTGGCTGACAGGTTTCTCTCTCGCTGCCGAAAGGGGTGAGAAGGTTTCGCAGTGAGAATTGGCGCGAGTGATACACAGCTGGGGGGGGGGGGGTGGGAGGGGGATGTGTCGGAGCAAGATGGGGGGCGGTTCTCACTGCAGCTGTGTCCTCTGTATACAGCATGGGGGTGGGGGGGGTTTGGGATGTGTTGTCAGGGCAAGGAGGGGGGTCACTTCTCTCTCCCGCTTGTCCTCTACAGACAACAGGGGTGTGGTGGGTAGGGGAGGTGCTGTCGGGGCACGGTAGGGTGTGCCTGTCACTCTCACCGCCTCCATTGCAGACAGCGCAGGGTGTGTGTGTGTGGGGGTGGGGTTTCGGGACGCTGTCGGGGGGTGGGGGCCGTTTCTCACTCCCGCCGTGTGTCCCCCCCCCCGCCCCGCAGACACCACGTCGGTGGCGGAGACGCGGAACAACCCGAGCATCGGCGAGGGCAGCGTGGGCGGGCTGACGGGCAGCCTGAGTGCCAGCGGCAGCCACATGGACCGCATCGGCGCCATGCGCGACAACCTGAGCGACAACGCCAGCACCACGGCGCTCGCCGGCGCCAGCATCACCGGCAGCCTGTGCGGCAGCGCCACCGTCAACTGCTACAACAGGTCAGGAGGCGCTCGAGCGCTCCCCGTTTCACACAGCAGTAAACTACTCGCTGTTTATTTCACGTGTAGCACCACTATGTGCTTTGGATTCTGTGATCTAGTGACTGTGATGTGTGGTGGCATACTTGGCTTCCCATCCGGCCAGGTTGTACATGTTAGCTCGTGGTAGGGCTTCAGTAGTGTTATGCTCACAGTCGCTGGTCTGGGAGTTTTGTTAGCTGGTCTGATACTGTTGCTCATTCAACTTGAATGGATACACTGATGTGCTTTTGTGCTGGAAATCAGTCTGGATAAGAGCATCTGCTAGATGACTGTAAAGTAAATGTAAAGTTCTATAGAGTGACCACTTACTGTCCAACAGAGTGACCACTTACTGTCCAGCAGAGTGACCACTTACTGTCCAGCAGAGTGACCACTTACTGTCCAGCAGAGTGACCACTTACTGTCCAGTAGAGTGACCACTGTGGGTTCTGCAGAGCAACCAGTTACGGTTCTGCAGTATGTTCTGTCCTTAAAGCACTGTGATGAGCACACAAACTGGGAACAGGCTATGTGTCCTGTGCTGATGGCATGAGCCCCTTCTGGAGGCATGCCCGGCGTGACTCGCGTCCCCTCCTCTCCCTGTCCCCTCTTCTCCCCGTCCCCTCTTCTCCCCGTCCCCTCTTCTCCCCGTCCCCTCTTCTCCCCGTCCCCTCTTCTCCCCGTCCCCTCTTCTCCCCGTCCCCTCTTCTCCCCGTCCCCTCCTCTCCCCGTCCCCTCTTCTCCCCGTCCCCTCTTCTCCCCGTCCCCTCTTCTCCCCGTCCCCTCTTCTCCCCGTCCCCTCCCCTCCTCTCCCCGTCCCCTCCCCTCCTCTCCCCGTCCCCTCCTCTCCCCGTCCCCTCCTCTCCCCGTCCCCTCCTCTCCTCTCCCCGTCCCCTCCTCTCCTCTCCCCGTCCCCTCCTCTCCTCTCCTCTCCCCGTCCCCTCCTCTCCTCTCCTCTCCCCGTCCCCTCCTCTCCTCTCCTCTCCCCGTCCCCTCCTCTCCTCTCCTCTCCCCGTCCCCTCCTCTCCTCTCCTCTCCCCGTCCCCTCCTCTCCTCTCCTCTCCCCGTCCCCTCCTCTCCTCTCCTCTCCCCGCCCCCTCCTCTCCTCTCCCCGTCCCCTCCTCTCCTCTCCCCGTCCCCTCCTCTCCTCTCCCTGTCCCCTCCTCTCCCTGTCCCCTCCCCTCCTCTCCCTGTCCCCTCCTCTCCCCGTCCCCTCCTTTCCCTGTCCCCTCCTCTCCCCGTCCCCTCCTCTCCTCTCCCTGTCCCCTCCCAGGCTGGAGGTGCAGGCGGACATCCAGAAGGAGCGGTGCAGCCTGAGCGGGGAGTCAGGCACCGTCAGCCTGGGGACAATCAGCGACAACGCAAGCACCAAAGCAATGGCAGGGTCCATCCTCAACTCCTACATGCCCCTGGACAGGTGAGAGGCGCAGTCCTCGCCCCCGGGGCCTGACCGCTGCAGCAGGTCTCAGCCTGCGCAATCACTGGCAGTATGTTTGTTATGAATTACATAGCATTACATTACATTGCATTATTAGCATTCAGCAGACATGACTTAGTTATTTTACAATGTTATCTGTTAATGTAGCTAGATATTTACTGAGGCAGTGGGGGGTTAAGTACCTTGCCCAGCGGTACAGCAGCAGTGCCCCAGCAGGGAATCGAACCAGCAGCCTTTCGGTTACGGGTCCTGCTCCTTAACCACTATGTTACGCTGCCTTACGCACGCTAAAGCACGCAATGTGTGTGTCTGCAGGGACGGGAACAGCATGGAGGTGCAGGTGGACATCGAGTCGAAGCCCGGCAAGCTGCGGCACCACAGCGGGGGGAGCAGCGTGGACGACGGGCGGGGCGGGGGCGGGGCGGGGGGTGGGCCGTGCTGCCCCCCGGAGGCCGCCCGCTGCAGCTCTGCCCGCTGGGCCCGGGAGGGCTCCCAGGGCAAGAGGGGCAAAGGCAAGCAGCGCAAGAAGGGCGGCGGGCGGGCGGGCGAGGGGCGGGAGGACGCCGACGCCCGGCTGCTGGAGCGCCGCAGCACCGCCTCCAGCGGGCCCGACTCTCCCTCGCCCTCGCTCAGCGACAGCGTGGCCTCGGTGGCCGACTCGCACTGCAGCCACCTGTCCGAGCTCAGCGGCTCCGACCCCGAGAGCGCCAAGGCCCCGCCCCCCTCCTCCTCCTCGTCCTCCTCCGCCTCCTGCGGCCACGCCCGCCTCGCCGCCGTCAGCCCCCTGCCCGAGGTGGAGAACGACCGGCTGGAGAACTGCCCCTCTCTGCCCCCGCTCTCCCCCGCCGGCTCCGCCCACTGCCCGGAGACCACGCCCCTCCGCTACATCGCCGAGGAGAGCGTCAGCCTGATCTGCCCCTCCGAGCTGGACTCCAGCGCCGGGCCCCTACTAAAGGAGACCAACAACAACGGGCCACGGTCGCCCAGCCCTGTAAAGAACGCTTGCATCCAGACAGAAATCTAGTACCTTAAGTGCTGCAGACAGACTCTCACTGATTACACTTGCCACTAACCATCCTAAGTGTTTCAGAGTTAACGCCACACCAGTGTCTGAGGGGGGGCTCATTTTGGGGAGGAAGCTGGTATTTGGGGTTTGTAATTTTTGTTTTGTTTTCCCCAGCCAGCTTTAGGTTCGTATTTTTCCCCTGTTAAGATTTGGAAACAGGGTAGTGTACAGTGCGCTGTAAGAGATTGTTCTGTTGGGGGGATTGGGAAAGGAGAGATTTCTGATGCTGGCCAGGATGAATGAGCACGTCCTCAGACTCTATTCCCACGCGGAAATGAGGGGTGAGACGCAGAGCCATCCCAGGCTCTGTGAGAGACCAGCGCAGATACAGAACTACTAGATCAGCTCCAACCGTCGAAAGTTGAAAGAAAGACCACATGTACAAGGGCTGGATGGCCATGTCTGAATGGAGTTATTACAAATCAGAAGTGCCTCTGTATGTATTTTAGAAGCAGGTCTGATATAATTAGTTTTAGAACATCAGTGAACTGTAATGCTTTTTTGTATGTCCACGTAAGGGGTCCCTTTGGATGTGAATAGAGAGAGTGATTCAGTAATTCTGTATCTGCGCTTGCAGCAGCCCACGGGTCTGTGTGGCGGTTGGGTGCTGGGTTGGAGGAACCACCTGTGCCACCTACCCACATCCACTCAGCCTCCTCAAATGTATTGCACCACGACACAAGTATTGTGAAACTATCCAAATACTGTTCTGTTTAATTATCCTTATTGGGGACCAGGCAGTGGTGGGTTTTTTTTTTTTTTTCTTCTTTTCCCTGATTCTGTAAATGGCAGGCTGCCTTTGTGAAGGTGTGACTCTTCTTTCATGTGTTCGTTTCGTTGCGGAAGAGATGGGGTTAGCGGTCGAAACCTTAGGGCCTCTGAGTGGGGAGGGGGAAGGCGTTGGGTAGCGTCAGGGTCGCTACCGGGCAGAGCAGGACTGTCGCACACCCCCTGCTCGTTCCGGAAGGACACGGCTCGCGTTCCGGTAGCCTGATGAACAAGGGCAGCGGAGACATCGTCAGCAGGAATGGGGGGATTTAGCAGATGACCGGGGGTCGCCACAATAGCCGCGGCCGCAGACCGCAACCGTCAGTCAAACGGCGGCACGGCGGGGCTGACGTGTTCACCTCACAGGATAAGGTTGACTTTTATATCTCTGTTGACTCATGGTGCCTTTGAACAGCTGTTTGTTTCTTTGTATCTCCATTCTGTGTCTTCAGAAAAAAACAAAACACAAAAAAAAAAAACACGTTTGCCGAATGTCTTTCTGACACCATCAGGGGAGATGCTGATTGGTGTTCGCATACTGTGGTAGACATAACAAATACCTGACTTTTTAAATCGCCTACCAAAGACAGCACTCAGGCTCTTGTTGAATCTTATTCGTGTAACCCTTAAAGAGGTCCCTCCGGTCGCGCCGGGCTCGAACCCAGCGCTCCTCGACAGGCCGAGGGAGGCGGTGCCCGATCACCTTTGTGAAATATTTACGAATGCACAGACGGCCATTTTGAGCATGCCTACAGTCGCCGAGCACCAGAGCCAGTCGAGGCTGGGGCTGCTGTACCATAGGTCCCAGTTCCAATGTTAATGTGTCGCAGAAAGTTGCAGGGGTTACAGAAGGTAACAGATGATTCTTGGTCATGGATACAGCTGATTGATGCTCGTGTTGCCATTCTGGTGCTGCTCAACGAAAGCTCTGAACTGAGAAATGCCACAAGCTGCAGTTTTTTATTTCCCCCTCCGTTTTTTCATTTTTTTTTCCTTCTCCCATTCTTGACTGTACTCTGGCAACTCTAGCCAGGTACAATTTGATTTGTGCATAACAGCTTAAGGTATTTGTATATTTGTTGGCTAATTTTCTTTACAATGTGCGTGTAAATGCATATCTAAAATTAAAACGATAAAAGAAGCTTTCTGTGTATTCTTTTGTCCGTTTCCTGGTGAATGAAATGACACACTGTGGTTCCAGGAGGTCGTTGGATGCTGGCTGGATCAGATTTTTCTTCCACAGCAATTTGTGAAGTGTTCATTTCACATATGTACCAGGGAGAGCCCAAGCTGTTTCTACCACAAATATGTGTAATGAGTTAAATCTGGAATGGTATCACACCTAAGGTGATGCATATCACAGCCAGAACCTCAGAGGATGTCATGATCTTAACATAGTTGTGTTTCTGATATAACAGTTTTTTAATCACTCCAGAATTAGCAGGCCGTATTATCTTGAATATGGATTCAAACTCAGTTTACACGGAGAAGAGTTACCCCGGTTTGGCTTATCTTTAAACATCCACCTAATGAAAATGTCAAATCTGTGGTAAAGCCACCTTTAAGATAACATTACTGATGCCAGTTTTAGTACTCTAGATGGAGGCCTTAGTAACGTAACTATTTCTGGCCACTGTTGGATGTGCCTGGATTGATTCACACCTTCAAGTGGAGTTGACTTTGCAAATTGTATTGCTCAAGCAGCAATTGTACCATCCTGTTTCTTACCCCTTTCATTTACTATTGGCAAGTCATTCACCTTTTCTTTTCTCTGAGCATTATATGAAAGCTTACAGGCAGCAAAGCATTTACTGGAAGATTACGCATTGTAGCACATTTGTCCTTGTGAACTTCTACAGTCTGTCGCTACTAGCTATTAAAAGGATCACATTCTGTGCAGAAGGACTGCGATGGCGTTTAGCAAAGGCACACTTCTCACAGCGGTGCTGCTCTTCTGCCTAAAGGATCCTCATTTCACTGTCCAGCACATGTGGTTTGCTGACATTCAAGCTGCGAGACTGTAGAATGAGTCACGCTGGGTTCCATGGAAATCCCCATATTTAAATTATCATGAATATGAGGTAGTTTTGCAGGTTGGTTTGGTTTTGATGGTTTTTTTCCATCTGCTTGAAGCATTAAAAAGTGTGTGTGTGTTGTTTATTTGGAATTATTTTCTACCCACACTACAAATCCCATGGTGCCCTGTGGGAGAGCAGGCGGCAGTCGGAAGACTGTTAAATCACTCACTGATGACAGCTTAGGAGTGTAAAGGAATGCTTGGTGGGTCACTTGAAGGTGATTGTATGAGGATAAGAAGAGGAACCCTAGCTGATGTGTGCCAACCCTACCTCAAAGGGATGAAGCCTTTAACCATTGTCTTTGCTGTTGTGGACACCCATCCCTAACAAAGTTAATATGTCCGTTTCATAGGGTTCAGCCTGTATTTGGGTTGAGCCCTTTAACGGCCACTTTGGGGCCCCATGCATCTGTATTTTAAGTTTTTTTTTTTTTACTTAACGTAGTATTTCTGTTCAATTTAGACTATATCATCTCCCACACAATTGGTGTTACCCCCTCTTAAAGAGTGTGAAAAGCTCCTCTCAGGAACCTCATGAATGCATACGTTATATTTACACCATTATTATTACTAATTACATAATTATTATCATAATTATTCATTAGTACACCATTATTAAATGAGTGCAACACCTTTAATCTTTACCTATAAGTTCTTCTTGGCTTTTAGAGAATGAATTAGATTTGTAAATGTTGTCATTCACCACTGTCAAAACGAAGAGTAGTAGCTCATTTGTCAGAAAACTCAGTGCACACTGACACAGTGGCTCTGTTCTGAAAAGCAGTATGAGAAAAGGAAGCTAATAACGATTTTTCCCGTCAGTGGGAGCACTGGCAGGCTTCTGGCATGTAAGAAATGTTGGTCATTGCCACCAGTCCCACCATCCCCCAAAAAATAAAGTGTCATATCCTGTCCATTGCCGCTGTTTCTGATGGAGCGCTCTTAACAGTCTAGTCTGTTCTTTCTCCCCCGGATAAACAGTCAAGATCTCCACAGGTCATTAGCGCTGATTAACAAACCCAGCCGTTCTGAGCGAAACACCTGTGGGAGTGGAGAGTGATGAGTTTGCACACTGCCTGGTTGCAGTTAAAAGAGATGAAAAGCTGGGATGTAATGAGTCTAAAGTGAGCTTGAGGGGATGCGCTCCATAAACTGTGCTGGGCTTTTTCGTGAAGGCTATTTGTCCTGCTCGTCTTTTCAGAGGACAGAGGATTTCAGAGGAACACCTTGTCCTCTCGGTACACAATGGCCCTCGTGTAACAGCGTGCGTGACGTGGTTTGCACGGATCCATCTCGAAGTCAGCCGCGGCCCTGTTATCCAGATTGTGTGCGTTGTTCTCCGGCGGCAAGCAGGTGCTCCATCTGTGGATGTCTTTTCTTTGTGACCGTTTTTGCCCAAAAGCTTGAGTACCAGTTGGAAACAGAAAGTATTGGGATCAGCAAGTAAGTCCATAGACACTGCTGCCAACGTTAAAAGCCGTTACATAATGCCTCAAATTTTGGTGCACAAAAGCCGGGTATACACAAACGAACCCTTTCAGAAAAGCATACAGCCAGATGGGGGCTGTAAAAATGTCACTTCAGAGGACACCCAGTTGGGTGTGTACAGGCACTTCAGACGCTGGTAGATGTGGGTAGGATCCTTCCGAAAGAGATGTCCCCTGAGTGTCTGTATGAGTAAGCTAGCTGCCACAAGTCTGCCTTGTCTGTCTCCTCTTCATTTCTACCCACCTGCAGAGCGAGAGGGAGAACCTCGTCATCAGAGGCTGCAGAGAGTGACGCTGTTTAATATTCACTGCAACATCAGAGCGCACCCATGACCAGCTGGACAGTGTCATTGCGTTTGTTATTGCAACAAGAGTGAGCAATCTGCTGTTTAGGTTCATATTCAGCTATGACGTTTCACTCCCATATCCAAATACAGGCTCAGCTGAGCCGTAATGCAGGCTGTTTAGACTTCTTTTGGCTTTAGAGGAAAACAAGGGTCGCAGTAGGGGTCAGCTGAATAATAACAAACCTGCAGCTCCTGCTTGGTCTCCCGCCTCCTGGGGTCCAGAAGCAATACTTCCTGCTGGTTAAAGCTGCATGCTGGGAAGTCCTGAACACACACACATACACAATTAATGGGATTTAGTCATGCATATGTACACAGACACACAGTTAATAGGATTTAGTCACGTGTATGTACACACGAACGGTTTCTATAGAATGTAGTCAGACATGTGGCAGTAGAATGTGATCTGATGTATAATAGGACACAGTAGCAGCGCTATGCCGTGAGGAACAGGACATGCAGGAAAACAAGCAGGGTATGCTCCTTGTTAGCTAGCTAATGAAGTCTGCTCAGTAAAGAGACTAATGAAGCAAATTAACAGAAACTTTGGCTGCGCGTAGTGAGATGGAAAACAGCAGGAATAAGCTGAAGGCTGAACTCAGCCTTGGTTTGTAGATCTTTTATGAGACTGGAACAGTCACAGAATGTACTGTACCTTAATGACTGTTAAATTTTTTGAATGAATGTTATTTTTTCCTGTCAGGCTGTATATGGCTACATCAGTGTACATACTGAAAGGTTATGGGAACATTACAGAACATTGCAGGCTAATGTACACTCATCTACTTTGCAGTGCACACTTAGGGCTGTGTAGGTACACCTACCTGTTCTGCGTACAGTAACGTCTAGCCATTTCAGTGCATGTGTATGCTTTACCCCTGTCTTCACACAGAGAGGTTCCTGTTACTGTAATATACACGTAAGGCCATATATGCAAACTTCACCCCTGTCTTTACACAATGGTGTTCCTGTAATTGTAGTATATATTTAAGTTTGTATACACATTCCACCTGCTGCTCATGCTGAGCAGTTAGAAATTAAACGGTGACTCATCTCCCGTTTAGCGGGCCCCTCCCTCGCCGCCCTCTACCTTCCATTGTGAGGGAGCCGATCTTTCTCACCGGGGGGGGGGTGGGGAGCCGAGCGCCGCTGTGGATCTTTCATTCAATCAGCCCTCGGGGAGCTATAAATAGGGGCCCTTGGAAAAGTGAGGAACACGCCATTCATGCGGGGAATAAAGGAGCGAGGCCGATCAGCCGGCTCCTCTGAGGTCAACCACGACGCTCGTCTCTTTTTGCCGGCGGGTGGTGTCAGGAGTCGTGGGGTGCGCTCGGGCGGCCGCAGCGTTTCGCACGTGTCCGGGAGCACGTGTTAACGCCGGTGCCTCGTAGTTCGGTCCCAGGGTGCGTGAACCCATTAGGGTTCTCAATGTACTCTCTCTGTTCGCCTTGAAAACAGTCCTGTCTTCACAGAATTGTTTTTCTCTACATATATGAGGGATGGTCTTTTTTTATTTGCAGAAAACGTAAGAACCAGCAAATGATGACACAAGGAACTTTCACAGTACGTAATGTTATGTGCTGTTCTCCGTCTCAAATAGAGTACAGTACATGACATCCGTGTGACGCTATCCTTCTTCCTTCTTTTGGTGATGTGCGGACAAATGATGACATGGCCTAACCCATCATAGCATTTATTTGACATTGTCGCTTCGCCTTTTGTAGCACTTGCGTTTATGTACTTAACTGCATCCAGAATGAACTGTTACAATGCTGATAAAGAGCACTTTCCTCTAAAAATTGTTATAGATCAAGGCATCTTGTGTCCATCATTATTTGTTAATGTCACAGACTGCAGGGCCTCATGGAGCTTCTTTTTCTTACCATACCAATGTAGTGGCTCTCATTCCAATCACATGGCTACATATAACAAGTGGCTTAATTTTGCATGTTGTTGTGGTTTGTGTCTATTACTCGCTGCGGTATTCTACCATCAGTACCATTCAATACAGAGTGTGATGGCAGCTTTTACTCAAAGCAAATGTCACTTGTTCCAGCATTGTCATTCTGACAAAGGAATTGAACCTTCTTTCTGTGCTTCTTTCCCTTTACTTGCCAGAGAATGAAAGTGATTCTCTCAAAATTCTGGAAAACACAGACATATTTATTAATAACCTCCACTGACTACACGGAGGGGTGTGGTCACAGACACATCAGTTTTATTTATTGGTCATCTGCAGACATGGTTCTCTGTGCTTAGATAGAGTTGCTAGCACCGTGCACTGACATAATGAAGTATAACTGTGGAAAAAAACTTGCAGACTTCAGCTTTGTCTCATGGATTCAAACATTTCTGATCTTTTTACTCCCATATATAAAGTGAACTTATATGAACAGGAAGTGATGTTCATCTCCTGTGAGACATGGTCACCAGGGCTCAAGATGGGTGACCTATCACTGAGGATTCATAGTATTAGCAAACTATATCTGCATACAAGTGGAGGTGATGACCTCCAATCTGACAGCAATGTAACACTCATAGAATAATTGCTGTGGCAGTGCTATTCAGTACAGCAGACTGCTAGGTGGGACTTCACCACTGAAGTCTGGGAAGAGAGCAGGAAATGACTTGGTTTGGTCTGGAACAGACCTGTGGGTGGTCTGGTACCCAGGGATGTTTGGAATTGCATTTTATTCTGATTACTTCTTTGAGATGTTTTGCAGGGCTCGGCCTCACATTGTGCACATTCTGTGACCAATTTATATAGCTTAGTTTTTTTTTTACTGAAGCTATTAATGTGGCACATACTAATGCCACAGCAGCACGGCTGCTGCCATCAGCACTGGGCTGGGGGCTTTTTCTGGGCATTCTCCTTTTCATTCTCACCACAGGCTAGGGAGATCTCCCCTCCCACTGGCAGGCCCTGTCCAACTGGGGACTCCAAGACGAAAGGAAACGCCCACAACGGGGGCTCTTGGCGATGACATCACACAAGGGGAGAGCTGTGACACACATCTCACGGGGAGTTCCAGTAAACTAGTATCAGTAATAACTTAGTAAAACCGCAGCCGTCTCCAGCCTTTTCTGGTGTCACGTTTGGACTTCACAGACTGTGCGGACTGCTTGTGTTAACCCTAAAACCCCAGAACACTTGTTGAAGTCAGAACAATGGGCCTGACTGTTTTGTCCTGACCATTGAGATTTTGTCTGATATTTAAGTGTTTTAGCTGTTGCAACAAATCCTGAATATGGAAGACTTGAAGTTTATGTCTTGAGCTTAAGATATAGAGTGCACTTTGCTTTTAAGAATTATATCTGTTCAGGACAATTTGATCCTTGTAAGGAGTTATTTCCTAGAAGGGCAACTAAAATAGGAGTTTATGTTTTTTAAGTAACACTTTCATTCTCTAATTTAAAGAATGTCCTCAGCGAAACTCCTCAAACACAGAACAAAATGTATTTGAATCTATTTCAATGTTTTCATAAGATCTGTTATTAGATCACATATAATTAAAAATATGACAATACTAATTTGGGGGCCCATTACCATACACATTGCTGCTGCTGTGTAAGATACAATGCCATCACACCATCACTGTCCTTACATAAATTTGTTGAAACATCAGTCATTTGACTCACCTCAGTTATTTAACCTCTCCATGATAAGGGGCAATGCTTAGCCCCTAGGTGCTTAGCACATAGGTGCCCTACTTGCTCCCATTAATTTTTTCTCTCCTTCATTCCTTGTGATGCCCTTTCTCTCATAGGATTATCATAACACTGAGGAAAGCGGTGTTTTTCATCAGCAGAAAGCGTCTGTCTTTTTCCTGCCACACTGACTGCCATCCAATCTGCACGAACTTTTTTCTCAAATATTTAGTGTTAGATGCAACAGACATTAATGAGAATTGCTGTATTCACACTCTACCTTTTGTTTACTATGCAGTACTGCACTTGACTATACTAGCTTGTGAGTTGAAAATGACTCTTACAAGCTATTTCTTTTTATTATAAAAGGAGTGTCTTCATAGCGTGCGCATAGGAATGATTCTTTCCTATGTATCCACAAACCCTATATTCTTAGATCAGTACTCCTTATAAACACAGTGCACTGTATACACATAGATCATCTTTATCATCCAGTAATCCCATAAATCTATGATGACAACCAGTCAACATCAGAGTACAATAAAATGGACATTAATATTTTTTGTATTGCTTCAGGTTTTCTTGAGAAATTATGAGCTTGATATGAACATGGTTACCTTTCCTAAAGTTTGTGAGCAGTTGCAATTCTTCAATACACAACTGCAGAGCCATCTGCTGACCACATAGAGGTACTACAAGCCTTAAATTTTGAGGGTGCCCAAATTAACATTGCTGCCATCCTGAGCTATCAGAGTAGACCTGGGCCTCATATAATGCTGTTCATATCTACAAAAGATTACATTACAGGGAGGCCTACAGACCTTTCCTCTCATATTCAACAGGGGAAATGATTTCAGCTGCACCAGGGCTGATAGAGCAACCTTTCACAGTCCTAGTCAGGATGTATACAGTATCAGTGCGAATAGCATTTAATTAATCATTTGGATTGTGCGCCTGATTTCAGTAACAGTAATCTACACTGCACATATTTTATCAGTGATCTTGGAAAGTGACCTTGCACTTCTTACAGTGTTTTAAAGTTGTGTGTGTTAAAGCTTGATTTCCAGAAATGCACTCTATGACAATTCCTCTACGTTTGACTAGTGGATCTGCTATTGGTCCTTTCTGAAAGAAATGTGACATTTGAAAGTTATCTATTGCAACAAAATGCTAAAGATAAATTCATTTCTAGAACCCGAGTTGCTATTTTCCCCTCAAAACATAGGTATTTGTCCCAAATAACTTGATTAGTTTTTCAGCAAACTGTGCTGCACATTTCATAAAACAAATCAATCTGAAATCATCTGCAAATACAAATCCACAACTCAATTATACAAATGGTTGTGGATACAATTTTACAGTTAGTGTAAAGGTAACAATAGGTGTACTCATTCAAACATATCTTTTTAGTAGCACAAACCAAATGGCCTATTTCACAAAGGAATTTTCAACATATCAAATTCTGATGACAGCTCAATCAAACCTGTCTAACTGAAAGACTGGTCGGAAAAAATCCAGTATATACAGTGGGTCTCGAGGTCCAGCACTGCAAAACACTATTTTCACTGCGCAGCGCAATGTCTTAGGAACCATTCACATGTGTCCAGTTTACTTACTGAATGCTACTCATTTTCACGTAAAAATAACTCTCCAAAGATTTGCACTTTCATACAAAAAAGCATGCTGAGAGAATGTTCTTTAAACCTGAGACCAGAGACACATTTAATGAATTTCTAGATGGTCGTTTTATTTTACTACTATTACTCTGAAGGTACAAAATAATTTACATGCTGACAAACTGGCAGATCAAAACATGAGTGAGCAGGGCTGTATTCCTCTAAGCAGGTTCACAGGGCGGGGGAGTTCACCGGGCATCAAACACAACCACTGGAATGTGAGAGTCAAGGAATCAACATGAACTAAATGACACAACACTACTGAAATCATTACCCACTGAAACGTATCAAGATAAATCAGCGTGATAATCTGCAACATCAGCGAACACCAACGACTGAAGCCATTTTTAAATCATAAATGAACTAAATGCCAATATGCTTTTGTCAATTCATGTTACATACTAACATTTTTAACATCTTCTCCTTTCTTGCAGCAGCATACTAACAAGTTGATGACTCTGGCAATGTGGTTCAGTAAAACAACAGGCTAGGCCCTGTTCATATTCAGCCACCAGCCATTTAGTATGAGAATTAAAATGCATGCCACTTTTGCACCCATACTGAGTGTAGCTCATCCTGTTTACACAGTCATGAGTTGATGAATCTGACCTGTAAGAAACCCTTATAGCTAATCTGCAATGCTTAGAAGTATATAGCACCTTGCAGTGAATTTTTAACTGAAATTTTAGACAATGCATTTACTGACAAATGCTCACTCTATGAGAATTACTACACTTTTAATTAATTGACCAATCCTTCAAAAGATTCATTTGACTGGTTAAACAAATACTTTTGCTCAGCAATGCAAAAAAACATGCCATTAATCATGCCAATGGTTTTAGGAAATAAGTTATTTTCAAAACCCATAAAACAGCGTGTTAAAAGGCACCACACAATAAAGGATACATCTTTTTGTCCTCTTCTTGTACATTATTCTGTAACCACACTCTCTGCATCTGATGGGATCCCGGGCCTTGATTTCATTTTCAGTGTGGCATTCTGCAGAGACAAGAGCAAGAATAACATCCAGCTACACATCGACACTGTAAAACAACAGCACAATTTACTCTCCTCTGGTGATGACGAAGAAGAATCTAGTCAATTATCCTCTTTAGCTGCACCAAAACTAGATCATTACTTACATGGACAAGATAAATAATAATACTTCAAAGGAATCATACTGATCTGAGTACTATGTATATTTATTTTATTTCTAAGCATAACTCAGCATTATTGCAAGCTATGCAAGCAATACAGCTACACAATTGTCAGTAGCTAGACTAGCTAACTATTAATGGCCACTGGTTATCGACACACTTGTGTTTTCATGTAGATCGCGAGTTAAATTACCTCCACAAATGTAAATCATAGGCTGCTGTTTAGGTGGCTGTATATCTTTTTGGGAATCCATATTATCCCTAAAAAAGACAAAAAAAGAAAAATGTTAACTAAATGCAGGTAACTCCGACATGTAAAGACGCAACAAACACAATCGCTTTAGCTAGGCAGCGCATCCCGTACGCGTCTAAACAAGCTGAACACAGCATGGACTTTTCTAGCTAGCTACGTCACGATAGCTATTTTTCTAATCATCGGCATGAGTATGCCGTTAAAAGCACGTTGACTGAAAATAAACGTTTGTTTAAACCTCTTTGTATGGAAAACGCATAAAACACCATACACGTATGAGTTAAAGGTACCTGTTTATCAAAACATTACACACTCACCACTGCTAACACCAATCTTTCCCTTGTGCTCGTTTCACACTGCACGCATGCGCACTTCAATACCATCGTGTGTAACAACGTCATTGCTTATTGGCTTCCTACAACCTCTATTGCAATTGGCCAAAATGGTGGAACATAAACTGTACCAGACAAACAGATAGGCAGGCATATAGATAGATAGAGGGACAGATACATACAGATATAGATTTTTTTGTAGTGTTGTCATATTTCATTGTCATAAATAGGGAGATATTGCGTTCCACTTGACTTGCTAAATCATGGACATGTCCTTTGTTCTTGTACAACATTTGAGGTTTTGTTAAATGCACTTTGTATTTGACACTTTAGACACTATCAACTTTTTTTCTTTTTAACCTCACAAACACACTAAAAGACAATATAGGAAACGAATACTATCCAGAGTTCCCTCTGCGAGGTATTATTTTAGCAGCTGCACACAATGTGTTTTCCCCTGTTTTGTGTGCCAAGTATCCAGTGCTGAAAATTGTGAGGGAATAACACCTAATACACTCCAAAGGGATGTGTCTGTGCTCACTTGTAAATTGATTTGCCATGAAAATGTGTGACTGTGTATAGAAAAATAAAACAAGTTATGTTTCGTTTTGCTGCACCTTTTGAAAGAGATTGACACCTGAAGAAATATATACCGTTTATTATTGCCAACAAAACAGACACACTGCCCTCTTGAGGTTGCCTATCCCGACCAATCAAAAAACAGCGCACGAAATTTGAACATGCGTTTGCGTCACTTCTGGAAAAGAGGATTTTAATGCACGTTTGCTGCTGTTTTCGCTAAGGAAGCTAGCAGCCACCATGGAAGAGTCACGGTGCAATTAGCTGGCTAACTACTTTTATTCATTCTGCATGCTCGTTTTGCAAGTCAAATGTAAGTACAAAAGTATAAAATAACATAGCAAGGTTATCTTACATGAGTTGTGGTGTGTTACTGATTTTATCGGTAGTAGGGACCTTGCTGTTTAGCAAAACATGCAATGGCTTCCTGGCTAATTAGCTTGCTTGTCGTTGCTGTTGAAACGAACGCCTGCGAATTTTAATGATATCATCATTCACGTTACTCCGTGGTGACCAAACTAGCCAGCTATTAAGATTATCTTACTGCAAAGGTTCTTTAGCCACTAAAAATGAATGTAGAAAATTCAATACGCTAGACAGTAGCATTCAGCTGGCCATCTGTGGCTAAGTTTAAGAGTGGGCAATTGAAAAACGCACGAGTGATCTGGATTTTTTATTTCGACAGTAACTGGCCTCCTCGATTCTAACACTCAGCCAGCTAGTTTCGATGTCAAACGCATCCTTTTAGCTAGTTATTTAGTATGCAGTGGTCAAAACAAACAAATGCTGAATGCGAGCGAGCTTTGTAGAGGTCAGCTTTTTTTTCCCAAGAGAACTTCTCCACCCCCTCAAATCAAATCCTCAAATCTTTGTTGTTAAGTGGCTGGGATCGACCTGGCATCTCTGGGGATCCAGGTTTAGCGGTCACCAGCTTTTTGAGCGGGCTAACTGCAGTCATTGATTGATTGCTGGTGCTGGGCTAGCAAGGTAACCGCAGCGCAGCACGCGCAGCTCAACAGCTTTAGCATAGCTATGACAACCAGACCAGAGGTTTCCATAGCAAGTAAGCTGATCTTGCTAAGTTAACGTTAACACAACTGTATCTGAAATTTTAACCTTTTTTCAAAAATCTCCACTGATTTTTTTTTTCATACAAACGGAACCGTTTCTCGTTTCTCTGCCGCCTTCTGAAACTGTTTCTGGGTAGGAAACTGTCCATCTTGCCATCTTTTAGTTAACGGTTAACGAGCCGATAACTTCGTCCAGCTAGCTTGTAAGATTTACAAAAGGAGGAAAAAAAAGCCAGTGATGATATTGCTAGCTAGCTATATTTAAAGTTAGATTTTTCTAACCATTTTTCTCCACAATTTTCTACCTTTCAGTGAAATTTGACAAAATTTGAATTTTGTCGATTTGGAAGAGTTTCTATCCAGAGGCATGGAGCAGAGATTCAGGGCTGATGCTCTATATCAAACCTTTAAAGGTAGCCATGACAGTGGATATGAAGAGTTACTTAACAGCTCAAAGAAGGATCTTTCCGAAGCCAAATGTGACCTGTTGAAGCCCCTGCCTTTGGATCGTTCGCTTGTTCTTCAGATGTCAAAGGAAAAGCTCTCAGAGAACCATGCACTTACCAGTACCTCATCTTTAAACACTGTCACACCCAAAAAGGATAGACTAAGAGTGAAAGACACACAGAGGAGCCCAAGGAGGGACATGAAGAAAGAGAATGCGTATTCTTCTGGCTGGTGCGAAACCCCTAAAACATCGAGAAAAGATGCCTCGCTGCGAAGACGTCTCCTTGTGTCCAATGCAGCTTCAGGTGGAAGAATAGGAAACGCAAACTCTTCCAACAGTAGGCTCTTCCCATCTTCAGAAGCTCCCAGGCCTGAAGGGCGTTACTCCAGTGGAAGTTTTGATTCCCCAGACAGCAGGCTGTTTGAGGCCTTAGCCACCAGCACTTTGAAAAATGAAGAAATGTCTTTATCATGCAGGAAGAGGCGTCTCATGTTCTCCCAGGTTAAAACATCCACCCTGGAAGATGGAAAGGACAAAGCTGCCCAGCCTTTAGCCTCTGAAGCTGAGGGTGCAGAAGCCCTTGCTGTCCAGGGAGAGCTCAATGATAGCATTATTTCCTCCTTCCCACACCACCTGTCCCCAGCATTCCTCGAGACTCAGTGTCTTTGCACTTTCACTCCATCTGCAAAGCAGAACTTCCAGACTCCTGTGCGTAACCCAGCTTCGAACCCATCCGATGGCACGCATGTCCTGGGCTCGCCCTCCCTCACGCCGATCCCCAAGCTGGACATCTCGGCCTCTGAGGACAGTGGCTTCAGCTCCCTGGGTCTGGATAAGTCTCAGGAGTCCACCCTAGACCACGAGGGTTCTTTCCAGGAGCTGCTTCTGCCGTCTGCCCTCAGAGGCAAGGAGACCCCAAAGGTTGCCGAGGCCAGGAAGAGGTCCAGACTGGAGCGGCAGCGGAGGCTCTCCACGCTTAAAGAAGGGGGGTCCCAGTCGGAGGAGGACGCCAGGCCCGCCGAGCCGGCATGCGCCGAAGCCAGACTCTGCCTGGATGAACAGAAGGCCCTCACCGCAGAGGAAGACGATGAACTCTTCCTGGACAAGACTCCAATCGGGACCACCTGCTTAAAGCTGGAGGACCTCTCCCTCACACCCGCCCTGCAGGTGGTCCACGCCATGTGCCAGCGCAGTGCCGGGAGGCTGCCGGAGCAGATGAGCTTGGAGGAGTTGCTGAGGTCATCGGAAGGTGCCCAGTCCTTCCAGACCACCATGCCTTTGGCAGGACTCATTGGAAGAAAGATGGGGCTTGAGAAACTTGATATCCTGGTAGAGCTGAAGAGGAGGAACTTGAGACATGTCCTGGCTAAGATATTAAACCATCTCTCTTCAGAAGATATTTACAGGTGTGTATAAACTGCATCTTTGATTTTTAATAATCTGAAGATTGCATATTTATATTCTTTTTTTTTTTTTTTAAAGTTGGTCTCTAAAACAGGATTATTTGTTATTAACATGGATGACATTAATGAAAAATGCTTTTGCTCGTTTGCGCACTCCAAACAGATTTGGCCAGGTTTCTGATCTTTGGGATGAAATAATTTTGCAAGATAAAATGACCAATCGACGAAGGAAATCATACCTGAAAGACCTGAAGATGGCGCATGAGGTAAGCATGACTCCTCAGGGATGTTGCATGTCTAGCAGAAGTGTAATTTTGTGTTACCCTTTGTTCTGTGTTCCCTTCAAGTTGTCACATGGGACACACACAAGAAAAGCGCATTGTTTGGCGTATAAAATTTATTTTTATTCATATTAATGTAGTAATTGGCTAAAACTAGAGTGGCTAGTTGTCTTAACATTGAATGTTTTTTCTTTCTTTCTTTTCAATGGCATATACATAGGGATGTGTTCTCATATTTCTGCCTTGACAGTATTTGGATGTAAAGGCCTAAATACGCAGCATTATAATCACCGTTGGAGTGCTATATAACTCCTTATGTTTGACAGAATCTACAAGATGAAAAATAAGCAGGTTCTCCTTGAAGTGTTTGCATCCAAAGAATATCACCACAGTGTATCACCTCCTTAATATTTTACTTATTTTTCCCTCTGAACGTTTTCCTCCCGTTTTGCTGTGGGCACACACTTCCTCCTCGTTTCTGAGTGGCTCTGCTCTTCCCCTGATGTCTGCAGCTGGGTGGTGTGGCCCACGTTCCTGATGCGGAGACGAGGCTGAACCTTCTGTGCAGGTCCGCTCTGAGGTCTGTCCAGGCCCAGTCCAAGACGCCCGTCTCTCACACCCCCACATCGGGAAACGGCAATTTCACCCCAGTCCAGCACAAGGGATGCTCAGTGAGTAAGCGGGATGAGTTCTTACAGGTGAGTCCAAGGTGGCATCGACAGAATCATGTTGTTTTTTTCTTTTTTATGTATTTCAAGTAACTAAGGTTTCAGAGTTTAGGTTAGCGGCTCTTTCATAAAACGATCACAAACGAAAAGGACATTAAACAGCTTTTTTTGTTCTTTTTTTAACATTCCTCGCTTGCCATCTTTGTTTCGAAGGTCGCCAAAACCCTCTTCAACGACGAGTGCCTCAAGCCGTGCCCGCGGTGCCAGCACCCCGCCAGGTGTCACTCGGTGAAGAGGGAGGGCGTGTGCAGCCGGGAGGACTGCGGCTTCCGCTTCTGCACCGGCTGCCTGTGCGCCTACCACGGCTCCAAGGAGTGCGGCAGCTGGTCCGGCAAGCGCCGGGGCAAGAGGGAGGTGCTGCCGGGCAGCGCCCAAAGCAAGCGTAACCTGCGGAGGCTGTAAATGAGTGTGTGTGTGTGCGCGTGTGTATGGGTGTGTGTGTATGTGTGGACCTTTGAGACTTTTTCTGGCGTTTTTACAGTTCTATTACTTTGCGTGTTTTTAAATTATGAATACGGGAAGGGCATTTGCAGTGCCAGATCCTTAATCATCGACCTGAAATTTGCTGCTAAATCCTCTTACTTTTTGATCGGTGTCCAGCGGGTGTTTCACCGCATGAGCTGTGTATATATTGTTTTAATGTCCTGCTTTTGTACACCCATTGTTTTTATGTACTCTGCATGCAAATAAAGTTTGTTTTTTAAACGTGGTTGCTCTTTATTGCCAAAGCTTGAGAATGATTACATCACTGTTTTCGGAGTAGGGTGACAGTTTTCAGAAGCAGAGGTGTTGAAGAATAGTGGTGATTATTTAGTGACCATTTATTGTAGTTAGTAAGCAGTGTAATGATTGGTCTGGTATAATTAGCATAAGCAGTATAATGGTGATTGTGTTTATGTAGTTTTTAGGGTGATCACATAATCAGATTGTGACACATTCCAATGTGATGCTGCTAATTGAATGAATCACGTGCACATGCACGCTGTGATCGTGTGCCTGTGGTGCAGGCCTACCAATTGAGAGGCCCCTGATTCCATGCGTTCATGTAATTGTTCTTAGTTCAATCACTATATGTCTGGCCAATGACAGGGGCTGCTTTAATATACTAGTTCTGTACCTCGTATCCCAGGCTCGGGCCCACTCTTTGCGTGTGACCTCTGGCCTTCTACCTTGTAGTTGAGGCTTTTAGCCTATTCTTTGTGCATAACTATGGTCTGCCTTGGGTGATATAGATGCATATCGCCTAGTGGTACCACTCAGTGTACCCCTTAACCTACTCCTCCCCTGTCAAGGTTTGTGACAGAGGGGAATTGGGGCAGTGTCTGCTCACTATCAATCCAAGAATACCTTCAGAAGCAACGTTTTTCCAGTTAGGTGCCAGTGCCCAGGCCACGGCAAGGTCGAGCAAACCCAAACACCCTACAAGGCTTACATAAACACTTCTAACTACTTAGGTTGCGGTTGAGTTGCCCTCGAGAGGAGACAGGATAGGAACAGGACCACGAGAGGGTTGAGGAGTGTGTAAGGTGTAAGACTAAGCGCAAGACTTTGTACGTGTAACGTCTGAAACTCTGCTGAGCCGACCATCGCCTGTGAAGCCTTGCTGTATTGAAGATCATCAATAAACAGTCTTTTATCTCTCCTTCAACTGGGGTCCAGACTGAAGTTCTTTGTGTTAGCAGTTTTATTGGTTGGCTTGTAAGTACATCGAGTTGGGGCAATTTCACCGAATTCCAACAGTGTTTACATTCAGATCAGGAGTAAGTGTGTGTACCACCACAATTGTTTGTTTTTGCCAGGTTAGATACAATGTAAAGATTTTAACTTTTCCTGAGGCAGCCAGTGACAAATTGTGATTTTTGTTTATGTCCTTAGGCTTAGTGGCATCCTCATAACAGGTATTGCACGGTGTTGGACTAATCCTAAATTTTATGTAAACCTATTGAGTATCTGGAAAGCAGTGACGCATCCACACGAAGGCATCGGAATTGTTTCCTTACAGTGATAACGCAACATCAGAGTTTTTACCATTGTAACACACTGAATTCCTTCAATCACTCTGACGTAACGCGTGCATTATTTTGTTCAATACAGATAAACTTCCAATGCAGCGGGTACCGAAAAGATGGAACTAAATGGCTGGACAAGATTAAAAGTAAGGCGCTTCAACAGGGCGCATGACCACTTCGTACAAGCTGTTCAGTTCAGCACGCCCTAAGTAACAAATGGCGTTTTATATATTGGCGTTTACAGAGACCAGTGAGGAGATCTTGTTCGTTCATCCGTCCAACCAGGAACTAGCTAACACGGGAAGGTTCATCCTTTAGGAGCAGCATGCGGGAAGTAATTCACACATCAGATCGGCAGATTGGTTCCACGAGGATATCTGGGGATCGGAATATGTGACAAGACTAGAGATAAACAGCAATAAAACTGAGTTTTTTTTGTTCCAGCCGAGGAGCACAGTGGTTTCGGAATGGAGCAGTCACCGTCTAGAAGGTGAGCAGGCATACAGTAATATCTGAAGTGGGTTTTGACAGCTAGCCTGTGTTAGCCTGTGCTTAGCTGGCAGGAGTTAGCTACTGCGCAAAACTTTCGTTTCCCCAATGGTTTAGGTTGCGTATTTTCTTATTTAACCAGCTGACAGGTTTCTTTTAAAGTGGTTGTAGGCTTCGGTTAGGCTGTTTGTTTGCTGTTGAACACGTATTTGTGTTTTTAGCTTCTGTGTATCAGTTATGCCAGTACCAGCATGGCTGATGCTGATTTCAGACCGTTGGCTGTCATAATTTCTATCCCTTTTATTTGTGCTCACTACCCCACAAACAAAACTGCTCGAACTGGCTAGTTTTGACTTGGGAGGTTTGGATACCTTTTGGTTTAATTTCTTCACCTACTGCGTTGAATCGGTGAAGTAGATGCAGAGGCTTCATTCATTTTTTTTATTTTTGAACTTTTATTCAGTTAAATGAAGGCATCTGAACATACGCACAACAATACATTATGTGTAACCAGTACCTCCAGGATACCAGCAAATGGGAACCTCCCCGAAAAATCATACTTTAGTGGCAGTTATATTCCATACATTGGCCACACCCGCCATTATGAATACGTAAATATTTCTGAAATGTGTTCATTTAGAGATTGGGCTCTGCTGTCGCATTATTTCCTCCAAATGATGGTTCTCTCACCCCTCGCCTGGATCATATCTCTAGAACTACCCCTAGCCCCCCTCTGGCAACAGCTGTGTCCATACAGATTCATTAGTGGAAGGTTTATGGATATTTGGATGGATATTTACTGAGGTGATTCTGGCTTAAATACCTTGCTCAAGGGTACAGCAGCGGTGCCCCAGTGGGGAATTGAACCAGTAACCTTTCAGTTATGAGTCTTGCGCCTTACCACTACGCTACACTGCTGCCCAGCATACATTTGCACTTCATAACTTGTGCTATACAATTTATGATCGGGATATGTTTTTCTTTGCAGCAAGTTGAAAAAGCTGAGTGAAGACAGCTTAACAAAGCAACCAGAGGAGGTTTTTGATGTTCTTGAGAAACTGGGTGAAGGGTAAGGAGGTTTACTTTTTTTTTCTCTTAATGGCTCCATGTGAAGACATGACACCTGGAGGGATTTGCAGTAGAACTCTGTAGAAGATCTCATTGTTTTGCAGCAATGAAATTGTAAACCAGTCTCTTGTCTCTCTCTGTGTGGAGTAAAGGTCAGTACTGGACCAAGCAGTATGCAGTGTGATTATAGATTTCTCTGCGTGGCAGTGGGATTGTGGACTTTTCTGTTGATGATGCTTTTAGGATGTTGAATGTCAAAAGCATCATATTTCAGCCCTTTCCAGATGTACATTGTGTGCATTGATTTTTGTCCGTCATCTACATTGCTGTGTGTTGTAAACGTAGTGACTGGTCAAAGTAAAATAAATTGTATAAAAACAGTTTCCCGCAGACAGTGCTGGAAAGTACATGTGGGATAATAGACAGATTATTGTATTTGTTGCCATGTGTTCAGTATCCTGTATTATACTTGTCCTGAGTAGTACTGTAGACTACAAATCTTACAACTGGACCCATTCCTTAGAATCACAAATTACAGAATGTACTATGATGATGATGGTGATTATTATTATTATTATTATTACTATGGAATCGTTAAAAATAGCCAATAAGGTGATCTGAAGGAAAATAAAATGGTAGATACAGTCCTATATCTCTACAGTACCTAAAGATGAGGTAATCCATTGCAGATAAAAGTCAGAGGGGTTCGGTTTCCTGTGATGACATTGCATTATTTATTTTATTTGACAGTCTCATTTAGGATGGCATTTCATTACTGGTTTGTTCTAGAACCCCTATTCAACTCCTTTGTATTTTTCGCAGCAGTTTACGCTCAGTGTCTTGCACAAGGGTACAGTGTTACTGTCCTACAGGGGATTTTGTGCTTTGATACAGAAATGCTCTTCTTGTGCAGGTCCTATGGCAGTGTATACAAAGCTATACACAAGGAGTCTGGTCAGGTGGTAGCCATCAAACAAGTCCCTGTGGAGTCTGACCTCCAGGAGATTATTAAAGAGATATCCATCATGCAGCAATGTGACAGGTATGTTTGGAGTGAGGCAGCCATGGTCCACATGCCTATACTCACAAACATCCCCTTTTCATGCCAGTGGAACTTTTTACCCTGACATATTCCTTAATTAGCATTTCCTGTTCTGGGTCAAGCTTGTGTCATTTTTTATGACTCGCCTACTGAAAATGCGGTAAACTTGTGCCCTGTGCTGTTTTACATGCACCCAGTCCCTATGTGGTGAAGTACTATGGCAGTTATTTCAAAAACACAGACCTGTGGATAGTGATGGAGTACTGTGGAGCGGGCTCTGTCTCAGACATCATCAGGCTGCGCAACAAAACAGTAAGTGCATTATGGGTTTTGGAGTTTCTGTATAGTAATTGTTTATATATATATGGAAGCCCTGCATGTGATGTGATCGGGATTATAACTATTCAATAACTATTCACTCTGTGTGTGTGTGTGTGTGTGTGTTTGCTGTTTACAGTCCACATGAGACTTAATCACCAACTCTTAATGCTGCTGCTCAGTGTGAGTCATGTCATGTGGCAGCCAGAGCTGGGAAGTAGCCTCAGCTAGAGGACTCAATTACTTCTATATCCTCACAGGAATATGATCTTTTCTGGTCACATACTTTCTTATTTTTAGTATACCAGTACATTCGACCTTCTCTAATTTTTAACTCCCAAAATATCTGGCCTTCCCTCATTGTATTTGCTGTTGTGGTCACATTCATGAGCTTTGGTGTGACTTTATTGGACCAAGTGTCATAAAGAGGCCTCTCCAAGGTCTCCGGATGTTCTCCCCCACTTCCAGAGGGAGGATGCTGGGGCTTGGTGTCAGGCGATTCCCAGGCCTTTGTCCCATGGGAGGCCAGAGGTTATGAGCTGACGTTAGCGTTGCTATGGCTGTAAGGCCTATAACAGTGTCACAGCCTTGTTTTCTGTCAACGCCTTTGCGTTTCAAACGTCTTGAAGCACTTTAGTGTGAAGGGGGCTTTTAAAAATGAAAGACGAGTGACGTCTGGCTTGTGGTGGCGTGAGACGTCAAAGGAATCGGAGTCATCTGGCGCCTTGTGATCACCCAGTGTTGCAGTCAGTGATCAGATTTTCACACATCCTTTCAGGCATGGAAAAGCGTTTGGCTAACAAGATCATTTAGAAAGCATTAACTGCAGAACTAAACTGGAAGCTGTCGCTGACATGCACTGTGTGAACTTGTAGTTTGCATCTGCTGCAAAGACTTGTTTGGTTAATTATGTGTGCCAAACACATAGCCCTTATTTCTGCTCATCAGAGAACTGTATAAATTCAAGCTCAGAGTTTCATGGTCATAGAGTGTGACACAGAAAAAGTCTTAACTGTGACAGTATTTATTTCTTACTTTACTAAAGCTTTTTTTTTTCCGGCACAGCTCACTGAGGATGAGATCGCAACGATCCTCAAATCCACCTTGAAGGGTCTGGAGTATCTGCACTTTATGAGGAAAATCCACAGAGACATAAAAGCTGGTAACATCCTCCTCAACACGGAAGGCCACGCCAAGCTGGCCGATTTCGGCGTGGCCGGACAGCTCACCGTGAGTTTCGTGCCGTGACTGCCGTGCGTTTTCAGGCTTCACGCGTTACACCATTGATGTACATGTTTGCTTTTTGAAGGACTGAGTGTGATTTTTGGATGTGACATGAGTGCTAATCGCTAACGCAGTTGGCATTGATAGTCACAATAATCACAATTTGTGTGTCGTTTTGAAACATGCCCAAGTGAACTAAGGAAGTAACAACTGTGTTAAGTAATTTCTCAGCAAATGAAAGCAGCATTTATGAATGAGATGTGTTGGAAGGAGAGAACTTTTCCTTTACCTTTTCTCCTTTACTTTGTAAAAAGAAAAGTCGAACCTGCTGTTTTCTCGCAGATGTGGTCTGAAGTCTCTAACTGCTTGGTTTTGATTTACTGCTCTGAGAGAGCACCCTCCACTCCTGTCTAGAGGCCAGTATGATGAATTGGAAGCAGTGTTTGTTCGAGAGTAATATTCTGCTGACTCTTCTCTCTAAGTCAGAAGTTCACAGGGGCATGAGGCAAATCTGTGCTTAAATTCCGCAGTAAAATGATGAAAATGCTGAGGTTAAAAAAAAAAAAAATCCAGATGGCAAATTGCACTCTGGTGTGAGAGAAAAGGCTGTTGTTTGCAAGGCCCTTGCACAGCACAGAGGCACACCGGCATAATCTAGTGAATCTAGGTCCACGGTTTAGACAAGTTAAGCACATAAGCTCTCCATTACTCACCTGGCTGCATTGTTCTGGATTTAGGACACTGATAAACCATTTTTCTGAGCATTTGCTGATTGGTAGATTGTTTTACAGCAGCTGCAGAACCCTGGGTTCCAGAACAACGCAGTGGGAGTGTTGAGATCTTTTTAGTTCTGAGTGACTGGAATACAAATGTAGTACAATAAACCGTTTGGACCCCAAGCTAAACACACCATGACCTGTGTCGTTTGTTGTTTTTATTTCCACTCGGATTTTTGGCTTGCAGCCAAGGCATCTGGCATGTGGCTCCTCCCCCAGGACTCCTAGTAAAGCGACATGAATGCTATCTAACGGCAGCATGCTCTACTGGGTCACCATTGCTCACGTCTTATCTTTTCGGACAGCTCTCCCACATCGCTTCTGTCTCTCTCTCGCCCCCTGCAGGACACCATGGCAAAACGCAACACTGTGATCGGCACGCCCTTCTGGATGGCCCCCGAGGTCATCCAGGAGATCGGGTACAACTGCGTGGCCGACATCTGGTCCCTGGGCATATCGTCCATAGAGATGGCGGAGGGGAAGCCCCCCTACGCAGACATCCATCCAATGAGGGTGGGTCCCTCGCTCAGCCCCGCCCTCATACAGTACACACAAGTCTGGAAACTACCAGTGGAGGTGTCTCTGGACTGTCACAGACTCAGAAAACATTCATTCACCAATATGTATGAGATATTTTAGATTCAATAATGGAAATGAACAGTTTTTCACTTAAATATAGAAACAAACCCATATTTCTCACAGGAGAACATGCGGAATATTCCCTGTGTAATCTCTCCTCTCTCCTGATGAGCAGCTGAAAAGCTTACAGCTCTTTCCACCTCTCTGCTCCCACTGTCATACTCCGGAAGTAGATATGGATTATTTATTGCTCTTTCCAAATATTTTCCTCTTGCCAAAATATGCTAGCATTGCTTTCTTAACCTTGAGCAGTGATCTGTGTGTTCAGAGTGGAAGAACAGCCAAAAGGAAGTTCCTTTTGTTGAATGGGCTGGCTGCTTGGTTCTGAGCCAATGTGGGTTCTGAACTGAGAAGCCATTAAGCAGTTGTTCATAGTCTGTGTAATTAGTCTATGGTATGTGTGCTGCCCAAATAACATTTAGCTCCTCAGGTTGTCAATCTCTTTCAGAACTTTGCCTTTCTCTGCTTTCCTCGTAGTTGCCTTTTCTCCCTCTCTCTTTTGCTCATTTTCTTTTTCTCTCTTTCTTGTTTTCCATCTCCAGGCTATTTTTATGATTCCCACAAACCCGCCGCCGACCTTCAGGAAGCCTGAGCTGTGGACAGACGAGTTCACGGACTTCGTGAAGAAGTGTCTGGTGAAGAACCCCGAGCAGAGAGCCACTGCCACCCAGTTGCTACAGGTGTGTCAGGGACGCACACGCAAACATTACACAAACGACACACACATGCTCGCGCACATATACACGCACATATGCACACACAGACACTGTGCACCGCTTGTACGTTCTACAGCTCTGTGCTTGTAGAAGGCACAAGATTAGCCAGTCATTGGTGAAAGAAAAGTCTGTTGTAAGATTCTATCCTTACAAGCCACTAATAGTTGAATCGATACCATTATCCTGAGCGCCTTGCTTCAGTCCATATCCATGCATTCTGGGACCCAGCTCTCTTATACCTGGAGTGTAACAGGGTATGAATGAAGACTGAAGCTGGGGTTCGAACCGTGGGTTACGTGTACTCCACACTGCTGGCCCCTGACCCCGGCGGAGAGGTGTGCGCGACGTGATGCCCCCTCTGCGGACTGACGCCCCGCCCCTCTCTCCCCCAGCATCCGTTCATCAGGAACGCCAAGCCCGCCTCCATCCTGCGGGACCTGATCACGGAGGCCATGGAGATCAAGGCCAAGCGGCAGCAGGAGCAGCAGCGGGAGCCGGAGGAGGAGGAGGAAGAGCACTCGGTGGGTGTGGCCTCAGGTGACTCTACACCTGTCTGATGCAGTGAGCGGATACGCTTCACTTTGACTAAACGATCAAGCAGTTGTGAAATATCCATTCTGACAGTGTAATAGTTATGAATGGAGCCGCATGGCCTTGTGGGTCATGTAGTTGTTGACTGGCTTCAGAGAGGTATTTGGGGAGGCTTATATGATAGGACAGTTGGAAGCTTAAGGGATCTGAAGCTGGTGTGAGATGATTTCACACTGCAGAGGTGGCAGGTTGGATCACTCTTCCTGTGAGACGCACCGGGTAGATTCTATGAGTAATGTAGTGAAATTAGGCCATTCAGAGAAGGCTCTTGTTTGTGTGAGTGTGTTTATGGAGGGTGTGTGTTATATTTAAGGAAGTATGTGTATGTGTTTGTGTGCTTTGTGTTGTGTTTATGACATGCGTGTGTTTATTTATATTTAAGCGAATTTGTACATCTATATTTATAGAGTGCATGTGTTTATATTTAAGGAAGTGTGGTTGAGAGTGTGTGCTTTCTGTGTTTATAGAGTAAGTGTTTGTGTGTGCATGTGTGTATGCGTGTGCTTATGTGTGTTTGTGTGTGCATGTGTGTATGCGTGTGCTTATGTGTGTTTGTGTGTATGTGTGGTTGTGTGTTTGTGTGTGCGTGCGTGTGCGAGTTGAGGAGTGACGGCCTCTCCCGCTCTGCCGATCCCAGGACGAGGAGACAGAGGTGGAGGTGGACTCGCACACCATGGTGAAGACGGGCTCGAGCGCGGCCATCACGCGGGCCGCCGGCACCATGAGCGACGGGGCGCAGACCATGATCGAGCACGGCGGCACCATGCTGGAGTCCGACCTCGGCACCATGGTCATCAACAGCGACGAGGAGGAGGAGGACAGCACCATGCACAGTGAGTACCCCCCCCCGCGTCTCCCACTCAGGCGGGTGAAGAGGGCATAACTCCTACATGTTTAATGGTTATTTTAGTTAACAGGTTCGATTGGGCAAAAGGAAACAAAGATCAGCCAGAATGTTCCAGTAAGTGGATGAAATATGCCAGTGTTTAAAGACATCACTCATGTGCTGAAACTCAAGAGTTTTGAGGCTGCATTACAGTCCCATAGTGCTTTTGAAGCTGGCTGTGCTGGAACAGGTATGGAACACAACCGCTGTACTCTAGTTTTCAAACTGTCATGTATACCCCTCAGCCACTAGGTGGGGGTGTAGTACTGGCAGATGCCTGAGACTGCCTCCTCTCAGAATTTCTAAACTGAGATTAACTGACCTGACTGCAGTGTTCTGGTCCGGGCCCTGAAAAACTCAGAAAGAAGCACGTAGCAGAATTTTGTTCATTACAGCACTAGTAATGAGATGAAAAGGTCAGCCCCTCCCCCCCCCACCAGAAGATGCTGAATTGGCAGCTGTGACCGTACGTGTTTGCTGACACAGCATGTATTAAAAGCCATAATAATAATTGTGGTTTAAAATAACTTTGTGTACTTGTCTGACATGACACACAGGAGTATTTAAGTGCGTCCTTGTCAGCATGTTATGTCATGCCACTTTGCTACACCAACTGAAAAATTCCTCTGAAACAAGCAAGGCAAGTTACTTTAGATTGCGTACACACATTCGCTTAGAATTTGCAGTAGTTAATAAGAAGGCATTAATATGTAAATGATATTGTGTCGGTAAGGCAAGTGAATGACTTTATTCCACATTAACATTTTTACTGAAGAACAGCAGACAGATATATACATTTTAAAAGTTCTCCAGCAGTAGTAGGTTCCTGCGCAAGTAATGACAGAATTTTTTTTTTTTGTCTTGCAGGAAACTCAGTTTCCCAGCAGGCTCAGCGGCCATCCTTCATGGACTACTTTGACAAACAGGACTCCAGGAACAAAGCCCCAGACCCCTGCAGCCAGAACAAGCAGGAGCCGTACCTCATTACCAAGAGCGTCTTCCCTGATAGCTGGAAAGTTCCACTAGATGGCGACTTTGACTTTGTGAGTGCCACGTTGTTGTTTTCAGTCTGCACTGTGTGTCTGCGTGTGTCTGCATTTGTGTGTGAGCATGTGTGTGTCAGTGTCTGTGTGTGTGTGTGTGTGTGTGTGTGTATCCATTGTTGTATTCTTGTTTTATAATGATGTGAACTTCCCTTCACACTGTCCTGAATACCAATGAGTAACTGAAGATAGATTGCAAACATCTGTGAAGACTCTAGCCTCCAGCATTTGACTGAGTTTGTGAAATGCACTGACATGAATGCGACCGCTGTCACCTCCTGGTGTCTTTGCTGGGTCAGGAGGATAATTCACCTTAAGCATGTTGACGTTCATCCCAGGCCTACAAGTAAACACCGGGGTAGCTCAGTCTGGACGAACACTGCTTCTACAAGGATGCACAAGTATGCAAGGTGCTGTGAAACATTGCTTAAATACCATATAGATCACTTCAGTAAGGTGCTGGCTTGCAGATATTTCCATGCCTGTGTTAACAGTGTTGGGAATGGTCACTGAGGTAATGAGGGTGACCATGAAAGGAAACTATGGTGGATGGGATCAGATGAATTTTTGTGGTCAGCGAGTGTCTGGCAAAGAAGGCAACAGATACAGTTGGAAGAGCCATAAAAAGTTCGAAGTCTGGCTGCAGTATGGTGTAGTGGTAACCAAAAGCCTAGAACCAAATGGCTGCTGGTTTGATGCCCCATTGGGGGCACTGCTACTATATACTTTGGCAAGGTAACTCAGAAGTGCCTCAGTAAATATCCAGCTGTATAAATGGATAAAATGTGAAATGTAAAATTGTAACCTATGTAAGTCATTCTTCATAAGAGTGCCTGCTAAATGACAGTAATGTAATGTAATATGACGAAAGACAAGGTTGCTTCTCTGTGTAAAGTCTTAGACATTATTAAGTCCTTCAGTTGAGCTGGGCATTATTTTTCCCTGGAATAGCTGAGCATTAGTCATATAGCATAACCGACTGAAAACAGCAGCCAGCATTGCAGCTGACCGAGTAAGCAATCAAAGTGCACAGTCTTCACAAATATTAAACATTTTAAACATGAGTAGTTTGAATACTAAAATGTTTCAGTGTTCGCGTATTTTATGATCAGTGTGCTTTCCCGGTAGGACCTTACAGCAGTGCAGCCTGTCTCGAGATACACGTTTGATGACGAAAAGCTGAAGCCAGCTATGTTATTTACAGCATCATCCTTGTGTTCCACTTTCTGTCTCGCTACTTTGTATTCCTCCTGAAGCACCACTGAGCTGATTTACCTATAGATAGTAATTCTTCGGGATAAGATTGTAGACTCACTGGGGGCTCCTCTGTTCAGAAGGGCCCGAATGTTTTGGTTTAAGGCAGATTTATCTCATAATGCCATCTTAACACTGAACGCAGTGTTCTCCGCAGGGCTACAGCATATCTGTTTAATTAATTAAATGCTTAATTAAAAGCCTCCGAGTCTTGTTTATGCTCTTGAGTAAATACTTTTGCACGGCGAGGCCCGGGTCCATCGACCTTGCCTTCCCCTTTCCCCGTCCTTCGATCTTATCTGGGATTTTGTGTGCCTGCTTTTTCTCCGAGCCCTGTTCGGTGCCAAGATCCTATTCTCTGCTGAAGTCTCTGGCTGAATTTCTCACTCCTCTCTCAGAAGGTGCTCTATAAAACAGATGTTCTGGAAAGGAGCTGGGGGTGAAGTTATAGGTGAGCATTACCGTGGCCTTTAATTGGAGGAAAAATACTGCCTTTCATCAGAGAGCAATAACAAAGGTTATGCACATTATATTTCTGCAGTGCAGTATTTGAGCGGTCTGCAACCATTTTAATTCAGTCATATTATGTCGCATCACATTGATAAAGCAACGTTTTGAAAAGGTTTGATCCCGCAAGTTGAGCTGTGCTATTGGCGTAGGAAATCCAGCCATGCCGTCTGTGCTTGTGCTTAAGGGTGATTAATGAGCATTCAGGGATACTGTCTAAAGAAAGCAAACCCAGGGAAAGTGTTTAGGTAGCCATGCCAGTCATGTCTAAATCAGTTTTGAAAGGGGTATGTTTCTAGCGCTATATGGAGAACTGACTGTTTCCCTGGGTCTTATGTTACATTACTTTACATTATTCATTTAATCATTTGGCAGATGCTCTTATCCAGAGCGACTTACACACAGTAGGTTGCGGTTTTATCCATTTATACTCCTGAATATTTACTGATGGCAATTGTGGATTAAGTACCTTGCCCAAGGGTACGACAGCAGCGCCCTTTTGGTTACGAGCCTCGCTCCTTACCACTACACCACACTTAGAAATACTCGTTTGGCTTTTCCAAAATTTTAATAGTTGGTCATGTAGTATATAGGGATGACAGTGAGCTTGAGTGTGGGCGTTTTTTAAAGGGGCCAGCTGAGGTTGCGGTCTCGGCCAGCTCTGCAGGAGGTGCAGCTCCTTCCCCTGCTCTGCCCTGTCTGGCTCTGGGAAAGGGTGTTAGTCTGTTCTGATGATATGGAGGTTCAGCCAGCTGTGAATGAGAGCAGATCAATGGGGGAGGCTCTCCTTCTGCTAATACAGCCGGAGGAGAGGTAATGCACCAGTGCCCCCCCGTGCTCAGCCAGCGCGTCAATAACAGCGTTAAGGCATCGGCGCCGAACATCTTCAGTCACTAAGCCGGTTGATTACCGGTACCTGTCGGCAATCAGCTTCCTGTGACATTTCAGCCCCTTCCAAATGACCCAGAAATCCTGAAGGAATGGGATTGTCCTGTGAAGGCCTTTGACATGACGTGATTGATTGGTTGTTTTCCCGAACGCTGGATTGTGTCTCGTTAGCCTGGCCATCCCTTCTACAGGTGTAGTGACTTGATTCTGCTTGTTGTACTTGTCTTTTGCCATTTATTCCGTTGTTTCTGCAACAGGAAGTAGATTTGTGACAAAACATTTTGTGTCAGCACTTTCTACCATAATGGAAAAATGTTGCTAGATAAAAGTGCACAGGGATGCAAGTGGCCTGTTTTATTAGTGACATTTTAATCCTGGGTTCTCTCTCCAGTAAGTGTACATGATTTGAATCCCTGAGGAATGGGAATGAATGAATGAAATTTGGACTGGCAGGAGGTACACAACAGCTTGAGTCCCACATTTTGCTGTAGGCCCCTAACAGTCATGACAGGGTGGCGTGTAAAGAAAAGCCTTTTTTTCATTGTTAAAATACATTATTTGAAGTTTGGAGAGAAGGAAAATCTGTAAAAGAATTTGTTTCCCTAGGGAAAAAAAGCAAACTTCTTCAAAGAAACAAGAATAGACTCTGGCATTAACACATTCTATTTGCGTGGCAGAGCATGCGTCTTTAGTGAGGGTGTGAGAATGTAATTACAGCAGTGAGGTAGAAGGCTGTCAGCTTTTCAGCTGAGTGTGTTGAGTCAGTTGTATGTGCGTGCATGCAGGTGAGCGCACACACCTCAGCAAGCGTGACAGAAAATAATTTACCCCAGACCGATATGCTCCCACTTTGCAGTGTTGAGCAACTGCTGCCTGCTCTCAAAGATTGTTGCTTTAAACTGGTCTGAGGTCAGTGGCATTCACACATCCCAACTTTAACAGGGTCCCCTGGGTGCAGGACACCCACGTTTCGTAATCGTGAAATGCTATAACCTGAGGGCACTGTCACAAAACTCAGGGGCATCCTGAATATCGGATGATTTCGTTCATCGGCAGAGCACTAATTTGTGAGAGGATATTGACAAGGGCACATTAGGCATAGATAAACCTGCAGATGCATGCTTGGAAAGAATCCCCATTACTACGGAGAATAGGAGAGTGCTTAGGCGTCTTTCACACCTGTTTTGACAGACATACAGAATTGTTCCACTTGGAGACCTGGACCTGGACCTGGAGCATTCATATGTAAGGTGCATCGAGACAAACATATTGTAGCCCTGTCTGAAAGAGGTAACATAAACAGCAGCTTTGATGAAGTCTGAAGACGATATTTAAAATTTAAATTGCCGTCACCTGCGTGCACTTCAGCTGCACTCTCGCCGTCTCTGTGAGATGAGAGGGCCGCTTCCTCTCCAGCAGGGCCTTGCCCCGCGCCGCTGTGACTTGTATTTAGATTAGCTGTGTCAGACTCGCGTTAGACACTCCTCATTGTGAACCAGGACACACTTCGGAGACAAAGACTTCCCTCTGCCGGGAGCCATAGTGAAAGGGGAGGCTTAACTCCCCCCTGTAATGGTATTCAGGCACGGAGACATTCGGCGGGTACTCTGAGGGAGGCGCAGATTGGGTTTGACTGCGTGGAAGCGGGTTCTTCCCCTTTAATGGAGACATATTTCGGCGGCTGCTTGTGGCCTTGCGCTGGAGCTGTTTTCCTGTATTCTGTTTTGTGCCTGTCACCGCCTGAGCTTCCCCAGAGGTTTAGCTGTATTTCTAGGTGTTTTGTCTCCGGCTTAGGCCTGCTCTCTGTGTGTTTCTCACTATAGCGCGCAGCCACCGTGCCTCATCCATCCAAAATGACCGTGCCAGCACCCTCTCATGGTGAGGGACTGAATGAGGCCGATGCAGTGAGAGTGGAGTGGGTGGCACTGTCGGCAGTTTGTCCTGCAGAGGTACACCAGCCTTGAGCACCTAGGGGAGCCTCACCTGAGCATTACTGATGCCACTTGGAAGAGGCCTGAAGCCAAGCACCTTGTATCTTTCTGATTTATACTGAGCTGGGCAGGATCCTCACTTCTGGCACTTGTGTGAATGGGGAAAATAATTATGTGCTCAGAATTGGGTAAAATGCATGAAACGAAAAGAGGAGCCCGAATTCTCCTCTTAAACGCATAGACGGTGAAGGGGCTGTCATGTGGCCTGCGTGATCGGTGTAAGGGCATCGATCTCCAGGGCCACCAGGGAAGTATTTAGTGGAGAGCACAGCACAGGAATTCAGCTGTCAGCTGGAATGTCTAGAATGTTGTCAGGGTTTAGGTACGTGTTACTGTCTGTGAAAGCTCTACATTAATTACCCAGTCACAAGTTTTTCAGAAGGCATGTATTGGTATAAAACAGATAATTTGGATATGCATTTCAGTGTATATTGAAATAAAGCAATAAGGCAGTAGAGCTCCTTGTCATCCACCACATCTGAGGAATGAACAAACATCCTTTTAGCTGAGGAGGGTTGTCTGCAACCAGGCTTGTTTAAAGTCAGCTCAATTTGTGTCAGAACAGGGATAGCCGCATTTGGCCCGAACAGGTCTTTTCTGTGCTCTCACTCCTGTAGTATCCCCTCAAATCAGAAGGCCAAACCACCAGGTCTCGGCAGCTGATGTTAAGGTCTGGGAATCTGGAGTGCTCTGCATTGAAGTGTTTTTTCATCTTTCTTTGGTGATGTCTGCTTGATCGCACAGCTGCTGTCCCTGGATTATTCCTGACGGTCAATATTGCTGTGTGATGGGGTAGCGTGTTTTTGCTGCCAGACCAGAACACCTCTGTTCATCAGGCAGACTTTACTGCGTGTTCCATGACACGCATAATGTATTCTTCAAGGCCATTAGGCCTTATGAAACCCGTTCTCTCTCAACATCACTGTTCTGCAAGTGTGTATAATTTCTGCGTGTGATTAGATTTAGAACAATCTGGTAATTGAAATGCCCGCACATCCCATTTACAAGTCCCATATTTCCAGAAGAGCGCTATGCCGTGTTTATAATTAGAGCGCCTCGCTCTAAAAATAACGATTCAGAAATGTTAGGAGAGGGGACATTTATGGCACTTCAATCATCACTACTCACAGAAGCAATTTTGCCTTTGAAAGTGAGGCGTGGAAGATGAGAAGTGTCTCTCACTAGAACGAAAATATCAGTAGAAGATGCACCTGAACAACCAGGGAACAGCTTCAGGCATGAGGCCCTGTGTATCACCCAGTGGTTAGTCCCCCCTTTCTCGGTCTTAATAACATCTCAATTCTGATGAATGTCAGCATTGTGCACAACCGAGATTCAGACCGTTTAGGGAATGTATACTTTATTCAGGGGAAACATCCTGCCTCTCTCTGAAAGGATCGGTGACTGTCGCATTCTTGAGTCTGCGGTCTAGAGGCTTTGTTGAGTTTAGTTGCCTGGTGACGTGTGAATGGCAGAAAACGTTGCTGTGGAGGTTGCCGTGGCCTTGTGTTTTTAGGGCTGCGCAGGGAGTGAGGCAGAATTCGGCAGTGTTTCACCGATTACACATCAGTGTTGATTGTGCAGACCGAGGAAATTGACTTTGGAGAGCAGTAATTGCATAACACAGGGCACTGCTCACGTGGCTTGACCTCGGGTCTGGATTGAAATCACAGCAGCCTCCACCTTGACTGTATCACTAAATAAGCTTATGACTCTGAATACGAGATGCTTATTTAAATAGAGGATACTGTCTTCTAATTATACAAGCATTTATCTATATATGTATTTTTTTTCCTTTTAAGCATGTTTATGAAAATGCAGTGGGCAAATTCAGCACTAATTAATGCTATAACTGTCTCAAACATCAGGACATTACCAGTGCATTATGGGAACATTTCTGGTTATGTATTGTGTTATGTAAGATTGTAGGATCATGCCACTAATGCAGACGTACTAATACTGTCTCAGTGTGGCATGGCTTGCTTTCCAGACAGGCACTGCATGAAGGCCATCCATCTCTCCTTTAATGTGATCAGTGGTTTTATGTGTCCTCTCTGTCTCGCTCTCTCTCTCTCTCTCTCTCTCTCTCTCTCTCTCTCTCTCTCTCTCTCTCTCTCTGTCTCTCTGTCTCTCTCTCTCTCTCTCTCTCTCTGGTTCTGATATAGTTGCTGAGAGGAAGTGGGAACATCTGTCCACTCTGCAGTTCAGTTCATGACTGTCTATTTCCAACCACTTTATCTCTCTCTCTTACTTCTTGTTTCTCTATGGATATAACCTTACATCAGACAGTGTCTAATCTACATTATTAAGATACTGAGAACAAAGAACTGATGCTGATGAAAGCTGAATGGTTTCCTTCCCCTAACAAGCACTTGCACAAGTTGCACAAAAACTGCTAAAATGTACTGTTATGGGGTGGGGTCACAGTGGTAGTGGGACAGATCCCAGAATGATGGGCATCTTACTGATGGGCTTTTTAGGACCACTTCAAGGAAAGAGTATGGCTTTTCTTTTCTGTTCTGTCATTCAGACATTATTACATTTAGATTTAGTCATTCAGCAGGTGCTCTTATCCAGAGTGACTTACAGAAGTGTGTATAGGAAGGTTAGGCCAAGAGCAGAGATGATACTAAATCATGACTGTCACAATCTGGTAGCCTGTCATGTTCTGTTAGGTGTCACAATGGGAGAAAGAGGAAGTTTGAAGATATAGCAAATGCATTTGAGGAATGAATGTTTAGACTTCAATATTAATTGAACGAAGATGCAGTTTGATGAGATGAGTTTTCCGTCTGCGGGGAAAACTTGTCAGTGAATACTAAACAGCCTTGGGTATTGGTTGTTACTCCTTTTGTTTGTAGCCTTTCGTTTAGAATGTACAGTATTGTATGTAACAATAATGTAACAATATTGGTAATAATCTGCTTGTTGTGGTCATTAGAAAACATAGTGTCGTAAGGTTATAGGCACTGTGCTTTAAGGTTGTATTTTGCTTCTTTAGAGATTTTTGCTGTGTCAGACCCTTAGTAGCCAGTTCTAATATGAAGAGTGAAAATTGATTGTAGGTCTTAGTGTTTCTGTTCAGTTGGTGTGTACATTTTTCCCATTTCACCAAGATGGTTTTTGTGTAGCCACAAAACTGGCACTATCCCTTGTCTCAGAGGCAGGCTCCTACATTAAGGTTGTTAGGGGATTCCAGAGGGCTTGTCAGTGCAGAATCCGAATGCGAGACATTTTTGGCGGCTCAGCTAATGAAGCTGTACACTTAGCCTGCCTTTAATCACTGTAATTGACTGGAAACACAAGGAGAAACACCACCAAGGTCTGTAAAGTGCACGTGGTAATTGGCGACGGGATACACTCGACCTTTTTAAACTCCCCGATCGTAAGAACCCCCCCAGCCCCCCCCCCCCCCCCTCCCGGTGTTCGCCGAGCGAGGTTTGCGCGGATCAGATGCTGCAGTGGGGAGGAGAGAGAGAGTATTCCAGCGGTGACGCGTTCTCAATGAATTACAGCAGGAAGCTTTAACAGATGGTAATGTGCAATAATGCTCAACCATTGCTTACTGACAAACTTCAGGCATCTGCTTTAAATTTGCCTGGAGACAAGTGCGGTGCAGTGAGATCAGAGATTTGCATGGTTTGTTTCATTATCGCAAAGTTTTATATTCACAAAAGCCCAGGAGCTCTCAGTTTTGTATATTTCTTTTATTTTTAGGTTGGAGGTGTTTGGTGTGTGTGTTTCAGTGTGGAACAGCACTAAATAAGAACCCCATTCCCCGGAGGGAGAATAAAGTTTTTGAAGTGCATTTGGGTAACATTAAAAACTTTCATCTCTGTTTCCTTTAAAGTGATAAATTCCAGCCGTGAGCTCTTTGTGAGCCACCTGCAAGTTTTTGAGAGTCAGATTAGTTGCACACATTAAGTCTGTAAGGACTCACACAAAGGTCTTCTATTTGCTCCGTCTGCTGTCATCCATCATTGACCTACCAGATACTCTCCCTCAGGTTGGTTCATAGTACTAGTAATTTGACGTGTAGAGCATCCCATTTATGCTATTTTGTCCATGGCTTCAGTAGTAATGTCCCCTCACCACAGAAACTTAATTCCAGCATCTGTTGCTTTAGACACTACAGTGGCAGCAGGGATTAAACTATTACAGATGTCCCAAACACATATCACAAATGTTCCTCTGAAGTTATTTTATCCTCTGGAAGTATTTTATGCAGGTCTTCAAGTTAGTTATGCTTACTTACTGGCTTCCCAAATCCTCGGCTGTGTGTCTTGGTGTGCTGGTAGTTATTCTGCTTACTTCTCCCTCTTCTGTGTGTTTCACACCATTCATGGAGTCTTCTACACAATTTAGGCCTTTTCCAAAATCAGGGAGGCCTTTTGTTCTGTCCTCTATACCACCTGGATCTTTATTTTTTTTAGAGTCAAAGGAGTCTCTCTGTGTAGATCAGCTGGGTCTAAATGAAAATGTGGGTGTTTGCTGTGGGAGACGTGTCGAAAGTGCTGTATTACTAAGATTGTACAGTGTATGTAAGTAGTTTGCACTCTGTAACCCTTTTAGACCTCTTTATTAATAACCACACAATCAGTCTAGAGCACTTTGTGCCCTAGAACCACGCTGCTGAATAAATCTGAGTTTGGATTTCTCAAGGTCTCCGAGAACTTCATGCAGTATGACTCTCTGATGTTAAAGACAGAGATGCTGTGCAGATGTGAGAGATGTTAGCTAGTGGACTCTCCGTGCGATTTAGCGAGCCTGAATGATGGGAATAACCAATGGTCTCTCTGTGTGCGATTCAGCAAGCCTGAATGATGGGAATAACCAATGGTCTCTCTGTGTGCAATTCAGCAAGCCTGAATGATGGGAATAACCAGTCGGTAGTCTCTTTTTGTGCGGTTCAGCAGACCTGAATGATGTTAACTGCTGGTCTCTCTGTTTGTGGGCCAGCTGAAGAACCTGGGCTACGAGGAGCTGCAGATGCGTCTGAGCGCGCTCGACCCCATGATGGAGCGCGAGATCGAGGAGCTGAGGCAGCGCTACACCGCCAAGAGGCAGCCCATCCTGGACGCCATGGACGCCAAGAAGCGGCGGCAGCAGAACTTCTGAGAGTGAGAGGAGGAGCGCTCCGAGACCCTGCCACGACATCCTGCAGTATCCATGCTCATCGGCATCCCCTTCCCTCCGGCCTCGGGTTTCCGGGCCTTCGAGACCGTCCTCCCCCAGGGTGTGGCTGTCCGACACACTCCACGCTGATAGGGCCAGACTATGGGCAGTGGGCAGGAAGTAGAAGAAATCCAGCAGCCACCTCTCCCAACCCGACCACCTATCAGCCTCTTTCTCTCCTCTCTGCCTCTTTTCCCATCGGCTCCCTCATCTGTTAGGGTATCTTTTTACCAGAACAAAAGGCCTTCATCCTTTAACCCTCTTAAACTGTTCTCTACCTTCTCTTCTGTTCTCCGCTTCCACCTCCCTCAGGTCCCAGGGGAGGAGAGGCCTCATTCCTATAGACCACACCTCTTTGGGGGAGAGGAGGTCCTCTTATTTCTTTGTTAGTGCCTCAGACCACATCCAGCCAATCACATGCCTTCCTCAAGGGGCATGCCCATCCGCCTCTCTCCTTGGAGACTGCCTTTCAGTCCCGGTCAGACCCCCACAAACACTACAGTCCTCTCAGAGAGAAATCCCCAATTCTCAGAAGCACAGGTCCCAGCCCAGGTTTCATCACTAATGTGCAAAATAACTGAACTCATGTTGGATATCTTATAATGATAATAAATGCAGATATAGTTCAGTATGATTTAAAGGGGCATTAAAGATGCAATGCAGTAGGTTGCATTTACTCATGTCACCTTTATCATCATTAGCTGTAATACAATTCTGTTATCTTTCACGAGGTGAGGAAGCGGGCATTCAAAACCAAAGACAATCATGTAGGAAGGATGTTGCTGCAGTTGTAACACATGATGAATCTGGGTGCCTTAACAAGCTTCAAAGGGTTACTGCATATAAAAGACTTTGAAGCAGCACCATTGGTCCCAGCAAGAATGTTTCATAATAATAACAGGGGGAAGTGTTATATTTAAGAAAATATTTTGATGGATGTGGTATATATATATATATACCTCATAAGCACTTTTGAGAGGCCAGACAAAAAACTTACCTTAGGCCAGGAGTTTTTTTTTTTTTATTCTTTTTATGAGTTTTACTATTTTACAGTTACAGAAAAGCATGGCCACTCTATGGACTATTTCAGTTTATTTTTCCCAGCATCTCTGCGTATCTGACGTTTTCTCTCTCGATCTCTTCCATGAAAACTTGACGCTCCAATAAATGCTAATGCCCCCTGATGCAAATCCCTCACTGGATTCACCATGATGAATAACTCCATCTCACTGAAAGTTGTAAACACTTCCCGAAACAGGATGCCCCTCTTTTCATTAAGGGCATTTATTGTCTTTTTATTAATTTGTATTTTACTCACGTTCAATAAACTCATGTAAATGTATGACTAAGCTGCTCTCTCTACTTTCTGGTCATTTGTTTTTTTTTCCCCTGTAGGAGTAGATGCAAATATTTCCACTCCCAAATGAAGTTCATTAGCCTTTTTTTGGACCAAAGCCCATTTCTAACAGCGAAAAGGCAGACCTAACGGCCTCCACGGAAAGGAACGCGTTACGCTACGCCGATAAACATAACCGAGGCTCTCGGAAACGGGCCCGTTGAACAGTCATTAAAAGGTTGGCTGCGTCCGAGGGAGGGATAGCACAAAGAATATATCAGGCTTAATGCATTGTCAGTCTCATGAGCGTAGTGTTATCATTAACATTCTGTCTTTGTCTGGCAGCCCATGCAGATCAATCTGCTTGTGCTATTATTAAATTCTGGAATTGTAATACACAGGGTGTTGTCATAGCATGGAGGCTGCTTTGATGTTTTCCTTCCTCAAACACATTTTATTGTGAGTTCCATAGAATACCATTCATTTTTATTTAACAAGAGCAAATGACTTTGTACATAGACATGACAGGTTTATCATTTGACACTTCACTACATTGAATCTGCTGTTTGAAAGCTTGGTTACAGCTTGGCTTCTTTACACGTGGTCTGAAGTTCAGAGTCCTTTTTTGTTCTTTTTAGCTTTGTTTTTATGTAAAGTTTCTGAAGTGGTACTTGGCGTTATAAACATTTGAAGTGGATGTGTAACTTCTTGCTGGAGACACTGATTTATTTTTTGGATGTATTTTTCTAAAAAAAAAAAAAAAAACATTAAAAACATCCAGATATTTGATAAATGTGCCACTTTGTGTTTCTGGGAGCTGAGAGAAATGTGAACCGTGTCCTGCCCTGTTTGGGGTGCAAGTGACAAATCTGGTACTAATCCAGACTCTGGGCTCCATATAACATATCATATTTTGAAGTTCAATACCTTTAACATCCACTTTTCCACCGGCATGGTTATGATCCTTTCCATATACCTGACCTTATCAAAATTGTTGTTGTAATGTTCTAGGTTCATTAGCATGCACTGCTGACGTCACGTGAAAGGTATCGTTTTCTCCAAACTCAGCGTCTTTCCATTACACAGTCTGAATTTACAGATGTGCAAATACCAGCTGTCAAGACCGCAGTGCAATATAAACACACAAATCACTCTATTAATGATCAAGCTGGTACCAGACTGTACTTCCTGTGTCCCCAACAATTATTAAATCAGCGAATTGGTTGATGAATCAGTAACAAACGAAATCAGGAAATTGACAAGTCTGCCCACACATCTTGCAGAAGTTAAATGGCAATTACCTTGTGAAATAAAAAGCAAATATTTCTGGATGCTGTTTCCCCATAGTAGAAACAATTGGATTTGCAGATGTTGGAGGTGAAGAGCATGGAACCATGCCACCAGGACCATTTAACATTGGTAATACACCTCCATTAGAACAACCACAATCTTTAGACTTTGGGATTAATAGAAATGGCATCCTAAATGGCATCCTAGTCAGCTCCTTGCATCAGGAAAGCCAATACAAAGTCATATTTAGGCAGAGATGCTTTGTCACAAATGGACTCCATCAGTGGGTCAAATGATTGATCTGCTGTGACTGCTGCTCTGTGGGGTGGGTTGTCCTCAGCATGGGTGACAGTGTCATAGGGCAGTCAGAAAGCAGGCCTTTTCCCCAGAGGGCTGTAGAGAGTGGAGTCCTGGGTTGGGCATGGCTGTAGAGAACTGATTCAGTATGTAACTGCATAAATGTGTACTGTGGAAAATGAAAGCCCAGCAAGCTACTATGCTAACAAAATATTAATATATTATTATATAGCCCCCTGCCAAACACAGGAGCAAGGCTGAGGAGATACATTTACAGGTAATCAGTCTGTATGCTAGGTGGATATTAAAGTGTAGTGGAATGCTAACCTTATACTTGAATTTTGCTTTCACAAATACAATATTACTATTTCATAAGCATTTATAACAAAATGATGTGCCTCATGCCTGATGTACAATCATATCAGGAATGTTTTGTCAAAATGTTTTTTATTCCTTACATACTGTGTATCACTGCACTGTCACATCATAAATCTCTGGGATTGTTTATGAATGATTTATAAGGTATTCTAGTGACCTTAGCCTTGTGAAGACGATACTAACCTCCATAAGGCCTTTCTATGTAAGGGTATTTTAACATGTAGCAGTGGACTCACCCAAAATTTAGAATGAGACAGGTGAATGTAATTGGGCTTGTATTGTTTGAGAGCAAATCTATTTTTAAGTTTTAAGCATAAAGGCATTAAGTGATCCACTAAGTATAATGCCTTAATCCACACACAATGGGCACAAACTGCTTCCAGTGAACTTCCATTACAGCAGTTTTTTCCCTTTCTCCTGCCAGATTTTTTTTCATTAAGTAAGCATCCTCTGACACATGTTCCTGAATGCAGTGCTTGCCCATGACCCATAAATAGGCTCTACTGAATTAATCCATCTGATTTGCCCAAAAATCATTCATCATCTTTTTCTAGGACATATTTATAGCCATGGTGTTTGACACAAAGAAACAGATAGATATCACAGCTGTTTCACAGGATGAGCACCTGAAAATAGTTTTGACACATCTGATGTGGAGTAGCATACACATTTATAGAACAGTAGTCATTTATCACTTGCCTGATCCTTGCGGAAATGCAGTCTGTTAGACGGATTTGCCTCTTAGACTGAAGCTCTTTAACAATATTATATATAACATTTGCTCTAAGTGACAGAGAAACATTACACATGGTTACACATTACATACTTTAGAGAAATGGTCTTGTCGAAGATGGGTCACAACATCAAGGTGTTATATGACCAAGAATTCAATGATTTGGCCCCACATCCAGCAACACAAATGCTATCCATGCAGTGCAACATATTGAAAAGTCTATAATGTCCCACAGTAGCCAAATCCACATGTGTGTTGTACAACACTACGATAAAGTGTACGGAATGAAACGTGTTACTTATACAGTAGTACAGTACTGTATACAGTAGATGTCCTCAGTGCATGGACTCGTTCAAACTCTGTTCACTAGGAGAGATCCGGCTCATATTGGACAAGCTTGCCATCAGCGATTTCACCTTGTGCGCGTAATAGTTGCGTAAATTGACAGAGGAGACGTCTCTCAGATCCTCGCCAAAGTCGCACGTCCTCATCGCGATCTCCAGCTGCTTCTGCCTTTTGTAAAAGAGAGAGAACTTGTTGAAGATGAGCGTGATGGGGAGCACCAGTACTAGGATGCCGGCGAGGATACACGCGGAGGCCGTCAGCTTCCCCGGTATGGACCCCGGGACTACGTCTCCGTAGCCCACAGTGGTCATGCTGACCGTCGCCCACCACCAGCACGAAGGGATGGTTGTCAGTCCGTCGGTTTCTTCCTTCTCCGCGGTGTAGGCCATCACAGAGAAGAAGGAGACACCCACCGCCAGGTAAAGCAACAGGAGGCCCACCTCTTTGTAGCTGTTTTTGAGCGTCGCGCCCAGCGAGCGGAGACCGGTGGAGTGGCGCGCCAGCTTCAGTACGCGGAAAATTCTCATCAGCCTCAGGACCTGCGCGACGCGCCCGAGGTTGGCCAGAGCCGGGCTGCTCTCCGCCACCATGTTAATGAAGAGCGTAAGGTAAAACGGCAGAATCGACGCCAGGTCTATCAGGTTCAAAGGATAGTCGAAAAAGTGGAAGAGGTCCGGGGCGACCACGAACCTCGCGACTAGTTCGAAGGTGAACCAACCTATTCCGAAGTGTTCCGCCGTTTGAAAGCGGGGGTCCTCCAGCGGTCGTCCCTCGCTGTCATACAGAGTGAACTCGGACATGCTGTGCATGCACATGGTCGCTATGGACCCCAGGACTACGAGGATGGACAGCGCGCTGAATACCCGACTGGCGACGGAATAGCCCGGGTTGTCAAGCATCAGCCATATCCTCCTTCTCGCCCTACCCAGCAGCTGTTTGTCGAACTTGGAAGCGTCATTGTAAAACTCTAAGATCTCGTCGAAAGAACACGTGGTGTCGCCCCCGTCGCTTCTGTCGTCCCAGTCCTCCTGTTCGTCCGACTTCATTTTCTTGCAGTGATAAACGTTGCTGCAACAGGAGTCAATGAAAAACTCGTTGATGCCCCAGTATTCTATCTCCTGGCTGAACGAGAAAATGCACAGTTCTGCCATGACGTGCAGCCGGCCAGTGTTGTAGAAATTCAGAACGTAGGGAAACAGTGACGGGTTTCTGTCGAAGTAGAACTCCCTCTCGGCGTCGTCGTAATCGTCGCACAGTTCCAGAATGGACTCCTTTGAGTGGCATTGCAATAAACGAGCCAGCCTGGTCTCAGGAAACCGAGACAAAATGTTTGGCAGGAGTCGCTTCTTGAGCCCCCCGACGTTTATGCGTATCGCATTATCTTCCCAATAAGCGTCGCTCAGCTCCTCTAGACTCTGTCCCGTCATACTGGGCTGAAGAGCAGGGTTGTGCATGCAGGGGTAACAGGTGCTGTTGAAAGACAACGCGATGCTATTGATAAATGGCGTTGAAAAGGTGAGGTATGGTGAAAGCACTGCATTCGAAAACTGCATGTGGTGCAAAGCATGTCCAAAAACTGTACCCTGCTGCCTTGCTATTACATTGCATTTTCTTTCATATTGCAAAGTTATGCTCAATCAGCTACCATCATTTTCATTCAGTTGTCTATACGTAAGATTTTTTTTTAGCGCACTCGCAAAATAAAAAAGAAAGGAAATATGTATAAGTCGGTTAAGTCTATCTAGAGCAGGCAATGTTATGTTTTACAAAGGAAACATTATTTTCAGAACGTTTACGGTTCAACATGATTCATTTATCATATGGGAAAATATTACATCGGAATCAAAATCCTTTCCTGGATAAAGAAATCTGTCCAACGAACTGAAGCTAAAAGCACAGTACTCACTCATTGATTTTAAACGTCCTTTTCACGGTCTCCGTTCATGCAGCGACCCAACTCCGCGGAGTCCCTAGGACATTACGTGGAAGTTGTGGATACGCGGCGGTGTCTAGGTATTACTCCGTGAGGTCTGCGTGTGTTGACGAGGATATTTCAATGTCTGCACGCGTAAACCGCGTCAATGAGGGGGGTTCCCGCCAGGCAGCGTACTGCTTCTCTCCACGTTGTGTTCTTCTGTTCTGATGCGCTTTTATTCTTCACCGTCAGTCAAAACAACGCACAACCCCTCTTCCCAGGGCTTGCATCCCGACAAGAAGGGAGTTCCTCACGGCTGTGGTCTGAGAGCTGCACGGCAACATGGTATCTGGCACCTCTTCGGTGCTGAAAGGGACAGCTCCGAGTGCGGTCGCAAATTCCTCTGCGCGCGCAGTGGAAATCCCATTCGATTCTGTTGGCGTTGTAAACAGCCTCTGCCACGAAAGCAATACAGGTGTTTTTACATGATTCAATTCTGTGATAAACTCGCATTTTAGCTATGGAAATCAATGTATGAAAAGACGTACACTGAATTTGGACAGACTATGAAACAATGAATAGCAAAATACCGCAATTTGATCATAGGATATGATATATATAATATATATTAATATAGCAAGTAAAGTAAACACATATGAAGGTATATGTGTGAGTATTATAAATTAATATATCGAGGTTATGAGAAACGTATCGGGATACAACGCCTGGATAGGAGGACGAGCCATGCAGGACCTGCTGATTTTTTTTTTTTTTTTTTTTTTTGTGAACAGGTTGTAGTTTATAACACAGTATAACAAATAAAATTGCGAACATGCGCTTAATCTAACATTCCCGTCCTTCGGAACAGATCTGGCACGAAATTGAAGCAGATTTGTGCAAAAGCGAAATGGGCAATGGGGCGAATAAATTAATCACTGACACATAATTATGAACAGGTACTTCAGCTCACATTACCTGCTTAATAGGAAATTATACGGTGTCCAATCAGGCTAGGTCTTTCATGAGCCGAGAAGCTCGCTTTTCCTAATGAAATCCTCATAAGCACAGAAGCATTCGTTCCCCAAAATGAAGTACTTATAATCAGAGACGTATTTATTGTGATCATGATAAATAAAGCCACAGAAAGCATTCACAAATGATACTATTAGTTGCGACTTTTTTTGCATGTATTGTCTTTGATCTGTATGTTTTCGTTAAATGTCCACGCTGTTGGTATAATTTGCGAAATGGCATGGTCTCCCCTAAGAATGATCGCTAACGTTATTTAGTTTCCTGGAAATCCTTTTCGAGTCTACATTACCTTTCGGCTAAGGTTCGTTAGACCTAAGTTTTCGTGGCCATTGTATTTACATATTTACTTTTTTCTGTAACAAAATTACCAGAGGCAAAATAGCTTTTCCTAAAGGCTTATACAGTAGGCTGACTTTTTAATTCATGGCCCTAATTAGCAGTGCATTGAAATGCAACAGTTAAGACACCGCCACTTTAGCTGTTTTGAATCGCACGCTGTGGTTTTGAAATACACGTCTTAGAATTTTGAAAAATGTCAGTGGGATTTCAAAAAGACAACGTCATCTTGCCCTATAGGAACAGGGTAAACACAAAACATTATGATCTGTATATTCATGACTGATGAATATTCATTCAAGTACTTCTTCGGATGCTTACAAATTAACATATTTCCCAGCGTGCAGATTTTATCACTGATGAGATTTTCCCTGTGCTTGCAGGAGTTTAATCTGAATGCTTTTTGTATGTATTGCAATATAATTACTCTGAGGGGTATTTACCCATGGTGCCGTTCTCTCACAAAGTTTGAGGCATTCTGTGAAGGGACTGCTTAGCGAATATTTCAAAAACTGACAAATTAATAATTAGGTGCAAGTCAACTTGAGAATGGGATTGTAAGCACACAAGTATGCACACGTGCACAACAGCTAGTCACTGTGTTACCAAACGTGCAGTGTGCAAGCCACCTGTCTCTCCACTAACTGTGCCTTCCTCTTGTGCAGGATAATAGATCTCAGCAGGGTCAGGTGTGATTTTGGAAGCCAAAGAGCACTTGTCTTGGCCTGGCAGTGAAAAACCGCGGGAAGCTTTTGTCCCCGGTCTTTGGCAGGGGGCTGTTGGCCATGGCCCAGTCATGCCTTGGCAGGAAGAAGTCTGGTCTACCAGGGGAAATACAGCTAATGACACACATCTTTCCACTGCTCCCAGGGAGCAGGGAGAGGGGAAAACATTTATGCAGGATTTCAGAATCTGGTTCTGACCCAATGCAGGTGGCAAGTTGTACATACATTTGCTTGTATGGTAACCACGCAAAGGCCTTTCAACTTCAGTAAGGAATTAGGTAAAATATGTGTTGAATTTTGATCAAATATTCTTTAATATTTCACTATGTATGGTTTGATGGCGTGACTATATAAGGTCTAACATGAACCTAATCTATTTTCACCTAAAGGTTAGAGGCATTAAAGAAAAGGCATTTGAAAGCATGACATTTGGCATTTCCTGTGAAATGTATATCATTGTTCCTAGTGCAACATAAAGACTGAGCCGAATTCATTGTTTTCATTAATGCATTACACACATGTAGCTATCCAGTGCTGCTGTCAGTCTTGCCATTCTTAACCTGGTTAAATGTAAAAAGAAAATAGCACTAGAATGACACCCCTTTGACAGGGCGGTCTATGTTCTGAAAGCAATGGCTATGACTTTCTTTATTCTAGAATCATCTCAGCATTCTGTGTTCTGAATGACACCGTTCATGTTATCAAGTGCAGAGGTGACTAGAATGGCACTTAAAGTAAATTAAGGTGATTCTGGTCTGCTTTCTACCCATGCAAATGTGTAATTAATGTGATGGTGAAATATACCCTGCCATGAGATATTTTTATAGCCTTTTCTGTTGATTACTTTCCTGGCAAGACTAAACATGTTTTTGTCTCTCATGCAAATCTTGTTCTTGGTGATGGAGATAAAAGCTGGTACATTAGCTCCAACTGTAATCAAACAGTTTTCAGCAATGAGCATGCAAATATACAGTGAACAGGGATGTTCAATCCCTCAGAAATGACTGACATTTCTGAGGGAAATGTCAGTCATATGACACCCATAAAAAATAGAATGTGTCATATGTGTGCATACTTACGATCCTTTTGTTTTTCATGTTTTTGACCTTGTAGCAATGATGTTGACATGTTTCCTAACTCTCGTCACTTTAATCAACTGAAGCCACAAAGCTGCGTTCTCTGAAGCCTTGTTCCAGAAACTAAAGGGAAGACCTCTTGTTGAAATAATGTAGGACTGCACAAATAATGGAACATAGAAAAAAAACCTATTTCCGACACAGCCTTGAAAATTCATTATAATGCATCAATGTGTCTCATGCCCTTGACTTCACTGAATTTTGATTTCCTTGGAGTCATGGCTCTTCCCATGGTTATTTTGCCTTTTTTTACATTCCCCTTTCTGGCTGGGAAGACAAGAATGGGAATTTAACACCTCAAATTCCCTTAGTTTCTTCCTGTTAAAGGAGCAAACATCTCTTAATCCGAGTCCTGCCAGACAAAGCTATGTTCCCTCCTTATTCACTTGCAGCACACAAGATAGTGACTCTGTTGTGTCAGTAAATGAGTGTGAAAGTGTGTGGTACTGGTGGTCAGTAGTTTATCTAAGCATGGTCACCAAAAGCTGCTCTTCTCCCTCCACTGCCACCCTGCCCCCCCCCCCCCCCCCCCCCTCGCTCAATCTCCACAGCTGGAGAGAAGTCGATTCCCCCGAAAGATCAGCTCGCTCAAAGGCAGCGGGGCAGATGCACCTGCGATGACAGACCTGGGATGAATGTCTCAGCACCCCGGCCTCGGATTCAATTTAACCCACAACAGCGCACACGCACGGGTGAGTTTAAACTGCGCGTGATTCGGCTCGGGCTCCGCTGAAGATTGATGTTGTCAGTAACAGTAAGCTGTATGTTTTGCTCTGAGTGGCTGCCAAAGTGATGACATCACAGGGACCCGCCGAGAGAGGCCAAGGTTGACTGAGAGGCAGGACGATGAGAGACCAGCTTCCAGGAGTGAAAAAAAAAACAAACCATCTGCTCTCATCTGTCCAAACACTACGATGCTGAATTCTGCAGCTCTCTTTATCCATTAATGAACAGGTGTCAGGCTCCTCACACCTGTGGAGGCTGCAGAAAATATCTATGAGTTAGATTAAGAGCTGCATTAAATCCTTACCTTTGACTTGACAACGGTACAAATTTCCAAACAAATACAATTTGCTGGGCTCTGAAATCACCAAAATGAATTTAGTTTTATTCAAGAAAACAACACTTTCATTTACTTGTTCTTCAAAGTTAAGGGTGAGTGTTGGCTTAATTAAGTTTCTGAGACATCTCCAAGGCAGAAACATTCATTTGTCAGATAAAACAAGACTGATGGTGCAGGGCATGAATGGGACAGGGCAGTGTTAAGAATAAGTGCTTCACCCATTTCAGCTAGAGAGGAGAAGCTTCTGTTGCAAAATGATAAGCAAAATGAAAAAAAAAAAAACGAACTTATCCTTCAGGAAGTAATTCAGCTCAATTCATATGAGAGGGATGATACATGAAATGTTCCGAGCAGATCTCAGTATTTCCGAGGAGGACTCTCCTCAGGCAGTCAATGTGGGAAAATTTTTACACACAAGCACGTATCTGGCAAGGTCACTTATTTGTTTTAACAGGACAGAAAATGCATCATGCATTACCCTGGGGAGGCCGGAGGCTGGAGCAAAACCAAGACAATCTGAATAATCCACTGTTCATCCATAGACCAGGTTATCCTCCTTGTGGGTAGTGGACTTCTCTTACGCAGCTTTAATGGTATGAGGAGACACTGCTGCCAGGAGCTTAGCGCTCCATTACTCTGCGGACCATCTCATGCCTTCAGCTGCAGCTGCAGCAGGCTCTAGTATGGGTGATGAACAGATTTATTCACTTGGCAGGGTGCAATTATCAAATCTACTTAGTGCTGGTATCTTTATCTCTCAAGTTCCTCTTATCTTTACGTACCTTGACTTGGCATAAGTACTGCACGAATCTCTGACTGATCTCTCAGCTACTGCACACGGAAGATCTTCCATTCACGAGTCTTTGTGTAGCTCGGGCGTGTTTATCAGAAGTGCGTGTGTCAGTTATAAACCTTTGCCTCCAGCCTCCCAGCGTTGTCCGTCACACATGCAAAAGATTTAATCAGGGGAGTCTGATCTACCCTTTACATCTCGCAGAAGAGCCTTGCTAACATGCTTGGTTTGCGGAGTGGGCTAACCCTCGGATAAGGATGTTCAACCCTGGGCCTGTCTGAAATGATGGAAAACGCCCCGCCCAGCCGAGAAAAACCCAGCGGGGCAGGGAAAGCGAATAAGCGGAGACAGGCACGGACGTGCACTGCCATCCCATCTTAGGCGAACAGGAAGATCAAAGATCGGCAGCAGCCACTTTATATAAAAAATTAAGAGCTTGTCTTCCTCCCTGTCTTGAGTCTAATTTATAAGCTATTTGTTGTTGCCATATTAATAACCACATCATAATAACATTGCAGCAGCGTTGGCCTCCCTCCTGTTGAGAATCCTGCATGTGGTTTCTTCCTGTGACCATTTATGTTGTCCCTAATTGTGTTCGGGTCTCTCGTATAGATTCTGTGATGTTAACCCTGCTCTCTCTCCCCTGCCATTAAACCTTAATCCCAATGTAATTTGGTTCACAGCCACAAAACAAGTGATGGGATTTCGCGTTTAAGCTGCCACAAACACACCTGACCCTTGGGATGTGGCTCCAGCTACAGTATGTGGTTCACTGTGTGGGTCAATGGGCACAGCAGACAACTTACCGGGAAACAATTTAGGCCTGGATTCCTCCTCTTATCACAGCTCCATTCCAGTCAGATCTCCCCATTTCTTGAGTGCAAAAATACAGCGGAGAAGAGGCGGGATACCTCATGATTTGCGAAGACACGTTCGTAGGAGACAATTACGTGGTGGAAATGAGAAGGAGCATGTGCTGGGTCACGTGACAGGCATCCACACATATTTTGTCAAAATGTTACACCTGACTGGTCCATTTGTCATACTTTGTCATGTTAATGGATGATAATTCATTTGTGTGGGAGAGTGGAGGCGCGGAGATATGAGTCAGCCAGTGAGTGCTACCATCTAAATGGGCCAGTGGTGGAGGTGACTACATTACACAGGGGCGGAAGCAGTGGGTCCATTTAAGAAAAGGACCCCTTGGATTGCACTCTGCAACAACATAGTCAAATTAGCTTTCTCAGCAATGAATATGGCTCATTTTCCTCTTTCTACTCTTTCATGGCCTCTTCATTTTCCTCGCTGAATTCCTACCTAACAAAGTGTTGCTGAAAAATTGTAGAATCACTTAAATCACTAGTGTTGCATGTTAGTTGTCTTTTTGGATCCTTGGCTCTTGCATTTCTAATGCTCATGCATTTAGGTGAATAAAGGTCTCTGGGGTGAAATCCACAGAAAGCTATCTTTACTCTGGAGGTACCCACAGTTGAGCTATGCAGATGCCACTGACAACAAGAAAACACAGTGTGTATTCATTCAGAGATTCATTCATTTATTCACTCATTTGCTTTCTCCTTTTTTCATTGATTCATTCGTCTATATATTCAGTATATAGATGAATGTGTGGTCTGCTGGGCAAGACCTTGAAGGATCATACTTTATTTAGCACTGAATGCTGTTGTCAGTGTCTCCGTTTCCAGCACTGGACAGGTGAAGGTGGCTTTCCTCCCTATGGAGACGGTTCCTCTGTCTGTGGCAGAGACGGTGACTCTGTTGCACAGAGTCTGGGCCTCAGCTGTAATTGAAGCCTCCGCAGGTACAAGGAGGAAACAGCAAGATTAATTACCCACTTCCAGAACAGCGGGGCATTTCATCTTGGGTGAATAATCCAGTGATCAGAGGAGGCCAGAACAGAATTTCTTTGCCTAACATGTTTATGCGAAGGAGCCACTGCATGATCACGCCGAGTTCTTCCCCATTTCATCTTAACTCATCGGTTGTTTAGTGCCACGAGGAATCTAAATGACACCTGCAAATTAAAGCGGGCTTAATAATGGGATGCACGCTTGGCTGAGGTTTGTCCCAAGACCAAGGTGCAGTGATAACCTCACCACCACAAGGACAGCATCTCCAGGCAGAGAGAACGCTCTACCCTGAATGACACTCACATGCATCCGACAGTTTGATTCAAATTTTCAATCACTTGTCAGCTCAGGCAGAAAACAAAATAAGCCCTGCCAGTCTGCTTTCAAATGGAGAGAATACACCGTAGCTTAATTTGAATCAAACTGTTGAATTGAACAGAAACGAGCACGGACTGGCAAATAAACAGCACACTTTGACTGTCACAAAAACAGCAACTTTCCCAGTGGGAATTTAAGCAATTATTTAAGGAACTTCAATCAAATAATAAAACATCCTTTCAATTAGACTAATTCTTTGCTGAAAAATGCTTGATAACATATTCAGAGGAGAAGTGTTGGAAACAATACTCCTACAAAACAGCCAACACATCATGTCTCAATTAAAATGCTTGCATGAGACTTTAAAATACAGTAATAGGCTTTATAGGGCTCTTATGTACCTTTGAAGTGGTGCATTTCTGGCTCTGCATATGTTTATAATGTAGGCAATGTGACCAGTAGGCCATTTCCAATGCATCTGCTAGACAAACAGTATGCTAAAACATGATAATGTCTACGAGTAAGAAGGTGACATTCATGCCATTGTGTGGGGATAAGCCAGTTGTTTAGAGTTTCATAGACAAAGAAGGGCAGCTCTACACTTATATCAGACCAGGAGTTACTAATCATACGTCTCCATTATGACTTAATTAGCAAAGCCAATATTTGGTGCAACGAAACAAATCAGGCATTTGACACAGCATGCGCTACTTTCATATAGTACAAAGAAGAACTTCCAGGCTTACCCGGAGGGAGGATATTGATTCCGGCAGCTAATCGGGGTGCACACAAACAGGATGAATGGCCTCCCTCGCCGGTAGTGTGACAAGAACGTGACAGGAAAATGGCAGTGTGCAACAATGGGGCATCATTCCTCACAGCTGTTTCCCATGAACAGCATTGTGTGCCTCTTTTTAAGGTCCCGGGAATTTCATCATTGACTTGGTCCCATTCGTCCAATCCTTGTTTACACCTGTGGTAGATTTGCCACCATCAGCCGCATGCCATACAAGAGCAATTCTCACAGTATTAATGAAGCATGAAAAAAGGTTATTATAGATACAAAGATAAGCCTAAGCCATCCTGTTCTACCAGATCCACCGTAGTACCTACAAGATGTAACATAATAGGTTGAGTAGATTAGCACAGCATAGGATGCACCAGTTCAGTCATTTCAAGTCAATTCAAGATACTCCTTTAAAAAGCATTGCAGTCCATTATCCGGCACATTTCAGCACAATTTTGTGTGTGATGACAGTCCAACAAACAGTGAAGAAGTTACTCTCAAGCACCAGTAAGGTAAGCACAACTCAGCTGTCACATCCATATAATCTTTACTGAGATCAAATTGGGTCTATGAGGACAGTCTGTGCTGGATACACGGTATAGGAGTGACAGGCCCAGGGAAATAAAAATGCAACATCTTGAAATTTTATCACTTCTGCACACAGTGTATTCCTTTCTGACAGACTGCAATGCCTTGGTGAGCTTAGGTACAGAAAAATTCTCTGCTTACCATGTTTAAAGCTGTTTAAGGCTGAATGCAAATGATCTGTGTGTTTCTTGGTGCTGTTGCAACAGTTTACGACCACGTTTTCTGTGGTGATTCATTTAACTGTCAAAGACACTTGACAATAGCATAAAATGAAAATACATCAACTGCAGGTTTTGAACTAGCACTCATCTACATAGCACAATAAGAGACATCACAAGAAGGTCACCTTGCTGGGCTAAAGACCCAGGCCCCTGGTTAAGGAAACCAATCATATTCGTGTTCCAGCACAAAGGCTGACATCACTTTCTGTAGTGGATTCACATTCTCTTCTGTATTCTGAAACAAACACAAAGAAAACTACATCCATAGCTATGTTTCACACCTATATTTTAACGAACTAACATTTAGTTCAATGGCTGTAGCCGACTGAATAATTTTTTGACATTGTGTTAATTTGACAAATAGATGTTTAAGTATTAGTGGCAACCCTGATTGTTGAATAAAAGCTGATATACTCCACTTAAAGACTCAGAACGCCTCTGCTCGTTAGCGGTCACACTTACAGGTGCCATGGCATTGGAGAGTTCAGTGCGCGACACGGGAGTGTCTCAAGCGCATCACCCCGGCGCAGACACTCCTTGCGCCTTGCAAAACCCGCCGGTCCGGATTCACTTGCGCATTGAGATGCACAGAGCGTGCCTGTTACTCATGCATTCATTCAGTGTCTTCGCGGGAGCGCGGCACTTGGGCCCGCCACCTGCTCGCAGGGACGCAGCGCTCCGAGAGATCAAGGACGCCTGGAGGTCGGCTCCGAAACCGCATGCGAAGCGGCCGGGCGGCTCCTGCGCCTTATGCGCAGACTGTCAGCGTGAGCCCCGGACGGGTCAAAGAGCCTCAAACGACGACGTTCATCATCCCTCTCTCGGCTGAGAGGATGCAGACGGCGGCGGCGGGGGAGAGGGCAAAGAGCTGGCTGTGGAAATAAATAACATCTACGCTGCCGTTTCAGCCGCTTATTTACTCCTTCGCGCTGCAGGAATTTCTAAGAAGCATCTCCATGGCAATATGGCGCTAATTAGTTTAGCTTAACGCTTATGAAAAGTAGCGTGTATTGATACGTTAAAATGAATAGCCGTTTCAAATATTACATTATGATTCCTATCATGATTAGACATTATTGATATGTTTAAATATATTATCTCTCTGTGATACAGCTCTAAATATCACAAAATCTAACATAAATTGTTTAAATTACTCGTATTAATTTTGCATCTGTAGATATTCATGTGCACTCATGCACTGTATAAAGGTGTGATCTATCTATCTATCTATCCAGCTGTCCAGAAGTGTGTACATTTTTCATTAGCTGGTAGGCACAAATTCAGCTTTGAAAAGACTGAGATGTTTCTTGATTCACTCTGCATATAATTTGGAGAATTAAGGAGATGCACTCCCAAAATTATTTATATTTATTTTACATTTTTCTTTTGCTTTTTGGTATTTCAAATAAGTGGACACCAACAAAATGTTAAAATGCTAGATTCTCCAGCTATGCCTTTGTCAAGACCTTTACAGATAGTTGTGACACACTTGCATAGAATTAATGAATCACATTAGGTGCCAATGCGGTTATGACACTGACATTATAAAGAGGCCTATTCTGATCAAATATTCTGACAGCAGATTAAGTCAGTTAATAGTCTCCTCTTGATTGTGTGCCATCTGACTTGTGATTCTGGTTTATTAATGACTATAAATAAACCGTGTATGTGAGCTGAATCAGTTGCTTTGATTAGGCGAGTATGATGTCGATAAGGGGGGCGGGGCCTATCTGACATCACATCTCTGGGGCACTCCGGTCTCCTCCCACCACAGCACCACAGTCTGTTGTCTGCTCCTCATATTTTCCCCGCTTACGTTTGATGGGTAATTGATTCGAGCTGCATCACGCAGAATTTCCATCTGACTTCTGTCATGGTGCTTGAATGTTTAAAACGAAAAATAAATCTAACCAGCAAACATTTGCCGTGCGTGTCTGAAATGCCAATCGATGGGCGCCACGGGCGGGTGTTCTTTCGGGTCTGAAAAATGATGTGTGTGAACAAGGCTATTGATTTCACGTGGATGACAAAAGGATTTTGGCTCAGTCTGTAGCCTGGAAAAGTAATGAAGATTTAAGCCACAGCACCAAAATAAGTTTTTTTTCAGGTACAATTTGAATTTAAACTTCTAACCAGCAACTCTCCTCAAAAAGCAGTTATAGGGGCAGGGACTGGAAAATACCCTAAATACACCTAAGTACACCTGAGAGCCAGTAGCTCTGCAACAGTAGGCTATGACACTGTGAGAGTGTCCCATCATTGGCCACTCAGTCTTGGTAGGAGCATTTTCTAAATATAATGCAGAACGAATGTCCCACTGATCTGGCTCCCGGGAGACTGTGCTTTCTCCCAACAAGCACAGTGACACACTGAGACTGGGATTGAAATGATTGCGTTAATGCTGTGAGGTCACATCTGCACCTGTTGCCCCTGTTATTCTTGGGCACAACAGAGAGAATCTTTCCATTTATTAACCCTGATGGCCCTGCGCATGTTTGTGTCATTTATGAGCTGTGCTGTGTAGGATTCATAGAAGGACGTCAATGGGGAACATGCTGTATGGATAAAGAAATGAAACCAGATGAGACCATACAGCAAGCAGACATCTGACTATTTTCTTGATCTCTGAATACACACTCCCAGAGGAGCTCCAAATACACCAACAAGCACTTCATACACCTTGTTTTGTTACACCTAAATTTTCTTAGTTTAGACATGTAAGTAAGGATTTTGATTCTAAATAAGCAGAAATCTGACAGTACTGCAACAGGCCCAGGTCCAGGGAGGCTCACACTTGTGTGGTATAGTATGGAGGATGAAGATGAGGCAATTCCTGCCAGAAGGGAAGAATTCTTCCTCCAATCAACACAGGCATTTTACCACACTCTGCTCTAGCCCATTTGTGGCACCTAAATTAATAGACTTTTTTGACTAAGTGAGAAGGATGAGATTATTTAAGTGGGCAAATGCTGCTGCATGTAAGACATTTAACTTTCATTAAGAAATCGATCCATCTTCTTCACTGTCAGAAATCAATGGAGGAAAATTTAAATGAATTGCTTTCGGTATGGTGAGCTTCTGAATTCTCACCAGAATGCAAGATTAGCTTTGCAGTGGCTTTGGGGTTGAGCTTTTGTGAACATGGTGGCAGTGTGGTTAACTGGTTAGGGAACTGGACCTTATAACCAGATGTTTTAGGTATAAATCCCTAATTAGGCACTGCTGTTGCACCTTCCTTTACCCTTAATTGTTGCAGTATCTAATGTTCTTAATAGATTGTAAGCAAAATGTATAGTTTATGTATCCACAACAGTTTCTACTCAACAAATGAATGGTATAAATGTTTAAATCAATTTCATTCACTCCTTTGTCATTTTTATAATATTAACAATATTACTTAATATGATTTTATTACAGATATATTCAGAAATCCTCAATATGTTATTCTGTATTTTAAAAAAGTATCCTTTATGGATATTTAAAGTTAATTGCTTTCGATGCGATGAGTTTCTGAATTGTCACCACGACACAATATGTGTTTTTGTGTATTTAAAAAAGTATCCCTTATGCATATTTCAAATCGGAACACGTAACAAATAATGTATGTTAAGGTTTCAGAGATAAAGGAGAATGGCCTGTCTGACCTGCTGTGGATCTTATAGCAATTAAGACCCGAGCAGCACAGCGTGGCTGCAGCTCTCAGCCTAAATGAAAGCAAGGACCTTATTATGAGATTGCAGCTTGATTATGGGCAGATTCATAAGGGTGCTTTTCAGCCCCACTGATTAGTGTCGCAGGACATATCATTTCATCCGCTCTCTCCCCGGTCAGCCTTTGGACTGCTGCTTCCTGTTCTTTGAGGAGGACACAGGCGACTCGCTCCTGCGTCTTGCTCTGTCTTTACAAGATGAGGGACCTGAAGAGGACCGTCACGGATGCTGGCTCTGGCAAAAGCTCTGGAATAACAAAACGGCAGACATTTTTTTTTTCCTCTGGACTCTCCACTCTCACTCAGCAGCCTGTTCCAGGGCCATGAACAGGCCCAGGGCTCACTCCCAAGGCCAGACTTCCATTTCCTCTCTGATCTGAACTTACCGCACCAAGAATCAATAAATAATATCTGACGGTACAGAAATGGAACATCAGGCACTTTTCAGTTAAAAAAAACTTCTGTGGAAGATCTGAAACTGTGAAAGTCTGAGAGGACATCCAGACTCTGCAGGGCTGTAGAGTCACATGAAATCAGTTTCTCCTGCTGGTGAGAATCAGTCTCTTTTGGTGTCCATTTATACAAAAACCATTATGTAATAGCGTGAGCACTAGATTTTTCAGTTAGCTAATGGCTCTGTGGAGGTTATGGTGTGAAGGACATGCTGGAGACTTTAAAACCAATTTCAGCCCATACAGAAATTAAATATATTGTTATATGCTGAGAAATATGTTATTCAGCTCAAAAATATATTGCAAATACATTTAAATATGTCTAAAATTATATATGTAAAGCAGATATACCTAAAATATATTCTCTGTGTATAATTTTTTTAAAAGAGAGTGGCCAGTAAATAAAATGCACACATGCCCCCTCTGCTTCTAATTTTATGGATACAAGCGTTGTATTGTACCTCAATTGTAAGTCACTTTGGATAAAAGTGCATGCCAAATGAATACATGTAAATGTAAGTGTTCAGGTAACCTACTGACAGCATACACATGAGTTAAGGACCAGTGCTCTGACCTAATATTGTTTATTTGCTTTGTGCCAATATTGCAGAAATGCTTGATCCAAATGATCCAAACACAATATCTAATGCATCATTGAGTCAATACACAATGTCAAAAGTTAGATATGCAAACTAGATAGCAATTGGATAGAGTTAAAACTAGGACATGGCACATGCCTCAGGATCCCTAGTTTACTCATAACTGTAAGATCATCTACATGCCCGTAACCAACTATGAGGTCACCAAGGTCCGGACCTCAGTAATTTTTTAGAGCTAAAAATAAAATCTGAAGCGAAATACAACTGGATAAAAAAATCAGTGCTTGAGAATGTCTCCTCAGAGACAAGTGCATGCTTAATTCAGTTTAGAATTGTTATTTAGTGTCCGCTGTGTGTGAGAGTTCTGAGAGAGGGCGTGAGTGCAGCCCCTTGCATCATCAGCACCTCCACTGACAGTAGCAATTGGAATTTACGCACATTGGCAGCAGCAGGTGGCTTGTGTGTGAACTGGCAGCATACCATTCGGTAAGACATAGCAATGATCGTTATGCCATTATCTGTAAGAAACGTTCAATAAGTAACCTGGTACAGCGTCTGGAGCAAAGGCAATTATATGAAACATGTTAAATATGCGCACTCTGGCCATGATGAAGGCCAGGCTATTTCTTTCATAATAGTAGGCTGCCTAACATTTCACACAATGCCATTGATTAAAAAACAGCTTATGTAGGTGAAGGTATCAATAATAGTAGGCCTACGAAAATTTCAAAGCCAAATTTGGAAATGAATATAAGTGTATAATGACGTTGACACCAACGACACCAACATTGACAAAACATAAACACCAAAGTGCCCACCCCCCCGAAAACCAACATTGACAAAACGTAAACACCAAAGTCCCCCCCCCCCCGGACCTCACAATTTTTCAAACCCTGGTTACGGCCATGATCATGAATACAACAATCACAATTTTTAGTTTGTTTACCACAGAAGGGAGAGCTGAAGGACATGTCAAAAGCATTTTAAGACCTGTGATAAATCTCATTCAGAGATACCTGTCCTCTGTGAGGTAAAATATCACAGACAGGTCTTATCATCCAAACCGAAAAGTAGTTGAGAAAGGAAGAGTGGAAAGGTCATTCACAATGGTTGACAAAAAAGACTGAAGGGAATCTTTACAATCTTTAATGCAACGGTCATTTCTGACACCAAGATCACCTTGAGTACTGGGAACAGGCAAGGTACTGACACCGCACAGAGAGTGGTTTCCACAGTTCCTTGGTTGCCAAGCAACAGCATTCTCCCACAAACCTGCGTTGCCAACTCAATGATTTTGTCACTAGATCATCTACGAGACATTTAGAGCAGCCGAGTGACATTTACATTCACAAGTCAATTGATATTCTTTTGTCTTTACTGAGTTATCAAAACACAGTACCATGCAATTGTATGTGCTTGTCATAATGGCTAGCTCACTGTCTGTAAAACTTGGTTCTAGTGCTTTCTTTGCATGCAAAAAGACTATTGAAGGAAAATCAGTTGACTTTTTTACACACCTGCACAACAAATTTATTCTAACCTACTATTGTTATGACAATGGGAAGATAACCATCAAATAGTTGTAGCCGCTGCGCTGAAAAAATAGGGTTAGGGCTGGTATCAATTTTACAACAGCAGAAAATTCTTAAACTAGAGGAACAATTAATTAGACCTCATATGCTTATTGATGGATATTTTCAGAGGTGGGGGAATGTTACTTTGCAATATAGGAGTTACGCAAATGATTTTGAATATTACCTCTGATATCTTAAATGAAAATTTAAGTGAGAATACAGCATTCATTTACAATCATTTGGAACAGATTTTTGCTGCACTGTATTGTTGAAACATGTATTTTCTTCAGTTCAATCTCAGTCAAAGAATTGTTTGCAGTGAATTGTTCTGAATTCAGGACAACTTCGATCTGAAGGTCAGATTTCATAATCTCCAAAGGACCAAAGAAAACCCCTGCAGCATTAAAGTGGCAAACGTAGGATGTCTACCTGAATAATAAGAGATAAGAGGCCTTTCTAATTATCAGTACACTGTAAGTCTGCAAGCATGTAGTTTTAAAAACATTTTTTCTTCAGGTGGTATTTGTTCCAGTTTCTTTTCATGATTTCCTACAGAAATAAGACCGACCAGTGTTTTTTTTCTCCTAATCCTCTTCGTGGGCCTTTAAAAACTAAAGCCAAGACTTTTTCAATTATATTGAAAGCATATTCGCCCCCGTATAACACACCGACTCGAGTCATGAACATAATAACATATCGCCGTACTATTAGAGAATTCGCTGTAAAATAGCTACTTACAACAGCACCATGTGACGAAAGCATAGAAATACAAGGGCTAAACTTTGTGTTGCGTGAATTGAAGGGAGTATACGGTACGAGGGGGAAAAAACACTCGTGAACTTCAGCTGCAGGTTGAAGTGGGCACATATATATATAGCTACACTAAAGCCGTTTTTGTGACTGCACTCTTCTTGCCTTTCATTGACTGAGCTCAAAGCCATGGCTGCGGTTGTGAGAAAAATTGTCAGCACTGCCTCAGCCCCTGCGGCCATCGGCCCATACAGGTAAGAGAAGTTCATCATCCGTTTATGAATACTACCGCTCATTGTGAAGTTTAACCAAGCACATGCGCTTTTTCATGTATGCAAGTTTCAAACGTGACAGTATCCACACGGAAACAACAGAAAAAGCTTGCAGCTCAAGAATACATAAAATGACTTTTTTGTGAATGAAGTACACAGTGACTTGGTCATTGTGATTTTGTCCATTACTTTGCATGATCGATATTTAAATATAATCCAGTGTTTGATCAGGGGCGTTCCTTCATCGGACTACACCTACTTTAGCCAGTTGGTTAATATATGAGGTTTCAATTTTTTCCTGCTCTTCTGAACCTCGTCTGCGCGCTACAATTTGGACACGATGGCATCTATTCAAAGGAAAATTATTTATACTCCTAAAGCTCCTATCAGACAGGGAATATACAGGTAGGAATGAATGCAGTGTATCGCATCACACTGATTTTTAACAGTAATTTCTTTTCATTTTTAAATTTCCTATGCATTTAATTCCAAATCACCTCTATGTATTTATAATTACCTACCACAAGGGAGACGCAAATAGATAGAAAATAAATCTTCCCTGATGTCTTCCTGCCCTCACTTTTGCGTTGAGTCGTGACATGGGTTCAGCGAACACCAACTTCCTAACATTTGTATCATGTATTCCAACCCCACAATGTGTGCATGCAGTGCTTTTCTTTGAGACAGCTTTGTCCTTACTGAAATACTAGTAATAATAATATGAAACTCCTTCCTTATCTAACTGTAACTGTCAGAAGACATTCTGGTGATTGATAGAGTGTCAAGGAAGGGGTGTTGTCATCTTAGCCAATAGGCTGTGGGGGGAGGGGCCAGGCACTGTCACTGTAGATGGAATGGGGAATAAGGTCAATGTGCAGGCCAGAGGGAAAAATCACCCTCTATAAACTTGTGCAATTAGGAAACATAAGGCACATTTTATCATGAGTGTTACGCATGCCTGAATGTATTATATTTAAAAGTTTAAATATTTGATATAAATGATGTTAATTTAATTTAATGATCACTCATTAAATTAACATGAATTCATAAATCCCATATTTTTTTTACATTACCTGTTTAACTGCATATGGATCAATGGCCTATGGGTGTTATCTAACACTAGTTATATGGCTGTAGTTGTGCGTTTGCAAGTATGACCTTGCATTTTATCAGTACAGTCAGTTGTGGAGCATGCACCACAAATCTGAAATAGATAAAGCCATTGTACATTGTCAGTTCAATGTCTTGTTCATCTTCCCTGGGTTTATAGGAAAACACACACACACACACACACACACACACACACAGACACGCTTGCACGTGTGCATTCACACATGCACACTTGCAAATACGCCCAAATCCACATGCTCACGCATACATGCATACATACATACATACACACACACACACACACACCCTGATGTAAATGTGTACTCTGTGTGCAGTCAGGCGGTGCTGGTGGAGCGCACCATGTACATCTCTGGGCAGCTGGGGCTGGACACTGCCTCTGGACAGCTTGTGAGTGGAGGAGTGCAGGCTCAGGCCAAGCAGGTGAGGAAGTGACTGTCCTGTCGCCGCTCCAGAAATGACTCTCAGTCAGGCCGGAACAAAAGAGGTCATTCAGCAGAGGTGCGCACCCCGGCTTCAGAACGTAAAAGTCCTACCATGTATTTGTTCTAGCCATTCACTAAACAAGGTGATTTCACTAATTCGCTCCTCTACCTGGCTGAAGAGTTGTGCTAATTAAATTCAGCTGGTGTAGTGCATGGGTGGAACAAATACATGGCAGGACTTTTACTTTCTGAAGCCGGGGTATCCACCTCTGTCATTCAGCAATCAGTACACATAGCACACCTGCATGCTGTGCATATACTGTGGCTTCTCATCTGCACGTACATGATTTGTGATCAATGCAGCTCTCTGTGGAGTCATGCCTTAATCAAATTTCGCATTTCCCTTCCCCACAGGCTCTCATTAATATGGGAGAGATTCTGAAGGCTGCAGGATGCGGATATGAAAATGGTGAGACTTTTTGACATTAATTACTCAAGAGCTGGTGTATCAGTTAAGGCTGGCACCTAAAAATGGCCAGGCTGTTAATATTTAAACAAACCGGTGTATTTCAGATGATAGAAAGTGACCCAGATTGAGTAATGCACTTAGCTGTTGTAAATTACTACAAACTATGTCCTGCAGGAATGCACTGTAGTGGACTTTGGAAAGTCTTGCTAATGGAAATCTGTCTGTCTGCCTTTCTCAGTTGTCAAAACCACCGTGCTGTTGGCCGATATGAATGACTTCACCAGTGTGAATGACATTTACAAGCAATGTAAGTACAGTGGAGTGTTGCCTCGAAGTTTTATCTGGAATGACTGTCCACATGGGCTGCCAGTGTAAGAAAACCATCATAATGGAAAAAATACTTACATTATCAGATCTTCCAGCTTTGGCTTTGAGCATTTTATCACAATAAGCCCAAGAATCAATGTGCTAAACCCTAAATCAAAACTGAGACTGATCCAGGGTTAGAGCTCTTGAGTAGAGTATTTCAACACAGATTATGACAGAGTGACAAATGACAGATTTTTATGACATTCTGTTGTGGTTCAACAAGTGTCCAGCAGGTGTCACTCTTTAATGCAAATGAAATGAGTGAGCTGTGAATGGGCAATGAGGAAGGTAATGAGAGTGCAGGCCCTCTCCTGGCCGGCAGGTTTTCCAGTTCTCTTGAAACCACTAAAACTCTCAGAAGTTAGAATGTGAGTTATACTGGCTTAGAGTAGACAATGATTAGCTGAAACAAGTGATTAAACTGAAATGAACTGAACAGAACTGAATCCTGTAGCTACTGCAGCCCTCCAGGACTATGGCTGAGTAGCCCTGAACTCTTCTGTAAGACCGTATTTGATACTTTTGTGGTTTGGGGCATACACTAACAGACAGTGTTTATACAATGTAAATGTTGTATGCGTCTTTACTGTACTCTGTGAATATGCATGGAGAATTGAAGCCTTTATGAAAGGTGCTTCACTCAAGTGCTTTTAGTCAAAACTCTTGACCTCTTTTTGGGTGCAGGTTTACCTTATCAGGTTTATCACACACTTCATCTTTAATTTGGTCACATCGAATCCTCGTCATTCAGCAGGAATCAGCTTTTTATGTGCTTCCTGCAAGGCCCAGTGCACGTCAGCCCCGCTTTGTTCAGGGGACTCGTGACGCCGACCGGCGGAGGAGTTTCCTCCTCAACATAATGCCGGCTGCAACCGTACCCGACCGTCGCTGTGAAACGGGACACTGCCACACAAACCGCAGAAACCCGAGCTCCCGCGAGACGCCGCGTCTGCCAGGGCCCCGCCCCCCACCGCGCGGAACTTTCCATGACCCGCCGGCGGATGAGAGGACCGCGGGCGGCTTCGCCTGTGCGTTCACACAGAGCCGTGAGACCATCGCCTCCCCTGGGCCGAGAGGCCGTTAGCCTGTGACAGCAGTCCCACAGAAACACAGGGGTTGCACAGTGAGAGAGAGGCAGCGGGGCTGCATGGTGTTTGACCAGGGGAGGGTGAGCGGACAGCCCCACATGGTTCCTGGTGGACGGGGTGGAACAGTTCTGCACGCTTAAGTGCTTGCACATTTCCAGCAGCCCAGTTCTGCCATCCCTCATCTGTTTGCTGGATGGCGCACGGTAACGCCGAATCGATTAGCGTGGGTGAGGCGACGGAGCCAGGCTTGCTCAGTGGATGGCCTGTCCTGCAACACTGCAGCACGCATATTATGTACACGAATGCATGCAACAGGACCACAAGCTCTAGCATGCAGCTCATAAGGGTGGGCCATGCTGTCACCACCAGCTGCAGGTTATGGGTTCCAAGCTCTAGCGGAATGCTGCAGCGGAACCCTAGAATAGACCTTTTAAACTGAATTTTAACTGAATCCAGTGACAGTAACATGTAGGAGCAAGAGAGTTTCCTGCAAAATACCAGTAAATCATCAAAAAAGCTGGGTAAACATTGACATGTTGGCACCATGCAGTAAGTTGGCACTCTGGTCTGGGCTATCTATCCTGTTCCTTTTTACCAGGTCACTTGATCATTATTCATTTACATTTACTTATTTGGCAGACGCTTTTATCCAAAGCGACTTACATAGGTTATAGCTCTTTACAGTGTTATCTATTTATACAGCTGGATATTTTACTGAGGCAGTTGCGGGTTAAGTACCTTGCCCAAGGGTACAGCAGCAGTGTCCCAGCGGGGATCGAACAGGCAACCTTTCGGTTACGAGTCCTGCTCCTTAACCACTATGCTACACTGCCGACCCGTTATTCACATCAGCATCTTGCTTGTATCTAAGCCTAAGTGAGAAGATGGGGATAACACCTTATTGTGAGACGTCCTTATTACAGACAGCCTCATTCCTTGCTCATCTTGAGTAGTTTACTCTGCCTTGTTCCTGGGTTCATATGGTTGTGCTTATGTGTCATGGCTGATTTTCTCTGCCTCTCTTTCTGACAGTCTTCAGCAGCAACTTCCCAGCCAGAGCTGCGTACCAGGTGGCTGCCCTGCCCAGAGTAAGTTAAAAGGGGGTTAAAAAGGAGTCACACCATAAATCCTTAGACCGTAACGGCTTGCATTTAATCGAATCTCTTTTTCTTTCTTCCCTCTTCCCTCCCTCTGTCTCTCTACGTCAGGGTGGGCTTGTTGAGATTGAAGCGGTAGCAGTGGTCGGCCCCATCTCGGATGCGTCCTGACTAGCCGCCCAGAGCACGCCCAAGCTGTAACCTGCGACCGAAACCACGTCAGTCCCCCGAATTAGACGCAGTGCCCTTACACCCTTTAGGATGCCACTCCTTTTACCTGCCATACCGTACAGTGCAAGTTCACAGATCAAGTGTCCATAACACCCAGGTGCTGCAGCATTCCAAACGCAGAGATCAAACATTCCATCGCCACGGAGACAGGATGCGCTCCTCAGCTGCCTGTTGAGTTTACGTGATCGTATAGCCCTTAACCTTAAAACAGAAGCCGTTTATTACCAAGCATTTCATATGAATTTGACAGGGATGAACACCTGTGCCACACCGATCGACGTGTTTATACTTCACTGTGATTTAGGTTCCACGCACACATTAGACATGAGGTTACCCTGTGCTGAGCCTGCAGACAGAGAGGCCACACCCTCTATTCACCTGGCTCACGTTTCAACCGCAGTCACGCAGAAATACTTGAAAATTTCAGCTTTCACTGCTCTTCTGTATTACTGCACTAATAAAGACAATGACTGGTTTGTTGGCCACTTGTTCTTATTGGATTCTCTGCTTTAAACTGGGAATACTTGTTAGACTCTGCTGATTGGTGAGTGTATGGTGGGAAACTGCAGGTGCACTCCTAGCCAGGGGGATGAAGACGCTCCTCCAGGTTCCCTGCAATCCAGTTGCCGTGCTCCTCCCACAATGCCTCATCCACTGTGCCCCGTATTCCATGGCATCTCTGCTCCCGACACCCCACCCCACCCGAGATCTCAGACCAGCGCCGCACTATTCATTAGTAAGAGAATCTTTTTTATTTATTCTGCACAAAATAGCCTGTGCCTCAAATTACACATTTGTGAAGACCAAGCCAGGCTGCGCACAATACAGGTTCATTCAGAGATGCGTCCCGCTTAGCAAAACAGTGTGAACTATGACACCATAATTTCAAGAGCTCTTAGATTTATTACATAAATTTGTTTAGTACATAAAAGGGAGAACTTATTGCAAGCAGTCTTTCCCATTATACAGTTATTTATATTCATACATAAAGTTTCAGATTGGTTGAGCTATTGCAGAGAGGGTTTGTGTTTAAATGAGCTGTATGAAGGCAGCTGTTAGGCAAAGGTCAGGACCATTGCTGGTGATAAAACAGGATGGTTTTCAAAGGGTCTTCAACGGTGTGCAACATCCATGAGGTAGAGTCTCAGTCCAAGAGAATGCTGGGAGTTCCATGTGAAGCTGTGAGTATGGTCTGCTACAGGGGCGGCTGGGAGCAAAAGCCTTATATATTACCTTACACAGTATTATGTATTATATTAAAGAGAAGATAACCCTGAGCACTCAGTGCCCACAATCCTGAAAACAGCCTTGTCCTCTTATGATAATCTCCATGGAGATTACCATGGGCTTACACATTTAGCTACATCAGTTGCATTACACTCTCCAATGGCTGTCTGTATACACAGGTAGATACTTAGCAAAGCGGTGTAGGTTAAGTACCTTCCTCGAGGGTTGTTAAGGGATGCCTTACATGGCAATTCAACATGAAAACTTCTTACATGACGAGGTTCTTTTACACACCGATAATGTAATTTATGTTTTGGATGGAAAAAAAAATATTGTCAGTATTCAAGGATCACAGCTGCCTCCCGGTTTTTAAACCATAATGGTCCACTTGGTGAACAACTGTGAACCTTCTGGACCATTCTGATGTGAAGAGTTTTTTTTCTGTCTTTCATTTGTTTTACTCATGTGATCTTGCAGTTAGGCTACACAGGCAATGTCCATAGATCGCTACCCCTTTAGCTTTTAGTGACCTGTTCCATCTGATCTACTCAGCTGATGGTCTGCTAAATGTGGCAATCGAACATTCAGCAAGAGTTCGATTTTTCATTGGAAGTCAAGTTATTAAAGTTAGAATACACAACTGTATGTATTTTGGTATGTTATTGTGTAATTTTGTAAAAAAAAAAAAAAAAAAAGAATCCTGGATTCTGATCCCATATGGGGTCTAATCAAATTACATTTACACATATACTTTGAGGAAAGTAAATGACTTCTTAAGCAGTATAACATGCATACAACTACACATTTTAGTCTTTAATTAATTATTTACGCTTATATTCGGCATTTTGCTTTTCTCCAACTTGAGCAGAGTTCTGCTTGACGAAGATTAAAAACAACATGGTCTTCATTCACAGCTGTTATACATTTGGCTTGCATTCCGTATGTGAGTACAGGGGTTGAGTAGCTACGGATTTATGTAACGCGTCTACTCTCTCCTCAGAAAAATCTGAGTGTTGATTCCACACAACGATGTGGAAAGCGGCAATAAGGCCTCTCGTCGCAGAAACCCGGTGTTCACGGTTTCCAAATGGCAGAAGGACTGTTTGCCAAAAATTCAGTTGTCTCAGATGTAAACCGCTCAAAAGCAGAGGTATTCCAAAGCACGTTTGTTGTTTTATAAACAATGCGAATATAACAAGTGAACATGAAATATTTACAACATTAGAAAGCACCCCTTCCCGACCCAACACACATTTACAGGAAAATAAAAGGCACAGTTATATCTGACTGACAATCGGACTGGAGCTCGGCTGGTCTGCGTCTTGGCAACAACAGGCAAGTGGAAGTAATTCTGGTGTTTTTTTTTCTGTGCAACCACTCTTCAGAAAGTAAACCTCTCCTCCTCTCACTTGCGTTTGGAATTGGGTTGCATTCACCTTTGCGCTCTTGAGGCAAAGCGCAGGTGTTTCTGGAAAGAGAGGTGGGATTCCATTTTCCTCACTGGTTGCTGAAAGACAAGGATAAAAAGTCATTTTTAGCTGCAGTTCGAGGCAGTTCTCACACAGTGGTCCATGACCAGCTCTGATCAGTCTGAGTAAAAAATACACTGCTATGGGAATTCTTTAAAATAAAGAAAGACATTAATTACTGGTAATCATGTGCTGCATATGAAGATGAAGGTATTATTTATATGGGTAAGTCCAAAACGCTATTTATATGACTTTATTTAATTACACAGTGATGTAATGCTGTCCATCAAAGTGTACTATACTTAATCAGTGGGACATCAAAAAGTTATGAATGCCATATTTTTTTACATAACTGTTGGAAGGTGATACCTAAAATTTTTGAAAAAAATTTTCAGCCCATTGACTACTTTCACTACTTAGTGTGCAGTGAGGAATGACCAGACTGGCCTGGCATGAGAATACAGTAGGCTTATGGATGGTTCAATATTTTTTCCTCCAAAGGTTTGCTTTGCTTGAAGGAATAGCAGAATGAATATTACATAGGTCTGTTTTTGTTCTCTAAAGATAAATTGCCTACCTTGTTTGTTCACAGCATTTCATTCATTATAACCAAAATGTTGCCCAAACAAATGGCTTGCAACTCTAACCTAGCGAGACATAATACCAGGGTCTCTCACCAGGGGCTTACTCCGCTGGGGTGGCCTCCGATTGGTCTGCTGGGGCCTCACTTCCTGCTTCCTTCTCCTCTGTTGCTGCCGCCGCCTCCCCCTCCTCCGTAGCTTTACCTGGAATCAGGATCCAGAGAGAGAGAAAATTCTCTCAGCAGAGACTCTCATTTTTCCTCCGACTGCATGTGAACACAGTAAAGGTATGCATGGCATTCCAGCAAATGGATGAAATTCAATCATTTTAATATCATATTCTGGAATCTACGGCAGCCAACAGCATTGACTCCAAAACCAAAGTTTATAAAAAGGCTGACACAGATGGTGTTTGTCTGTGGCTGAAACCATTAAATTCCTTTCATATGTTTAGAGAGCAAATGCTTAGTTACCACAGTTGGTGTCAATTCGTTTTCAGCCGCTCTAACATCAGTCTACGTTTACCGTCAGTTCATATTGGTTGACACAGGCCAGGCAAAATTACGTTTGCAATACACATTCAGTAATGAGTTCCAGCTCCAAAGTTAAACATAGACAATTCGATCCTGAAACCCATCCGAAATGACCCCAGTTCCTGTGCCAACATCACACCGTGTGCCTACTTAATGGGTCATGTGAGCCCATCCGCCTGTGTGAAATAAAGAGGAGTTTGGCAGGACGGGCACCATCGGGCACCTCCTGTGTGTGCACCTCTCTGGTCACTAGGAGTTTCACATTGCACCTATGACATTACACCACTCCCATCCACCTCTGGAAGTATACCTGACACATGCAAAATGGCTGCCCTGATGGATTTCTACAGGGGTCCTTGAAGGCATGATGAGGCCCTTCTGTTGCACATTTTTCAGTCCAATCATCAGGTATGCAACAGCTCAAAACATAATGTCAAGATCCAATCCGGGTTCCAGACAGCTGCACTCAAAACTCCTCTTTAAATAAAGGCAGGACCTTTGGCCAGTTTCAAGCAAGCAATGTACCATTGGCCTGAAAAAAACTGATTTATTGATGATATAAATTGGTATCAAAACAATGAGGCATGCATGTTTTATTTAGCGCAGAGTATATTGTAAAAAGCTAGCAAGCAGTCTTTATTTTGTATCGTAGCATATACTGCCTGACTGTCAGACTGTCACGCTCTGCATAGCAGGCATTGTCCAGAAAGTGTCAAAAAACAACTCATTTGAGCCAATTTGTATGCACTGGAAAAATATATATCCTAACAACTTCATTGATAATCACTCTTGAAAAATACAGGACACTTACCATTGCACAAAAATGACCCTTTTAATGCAATAGACATGAAAACATGTAGAAAAACAAAAGCAAGCCATTTTGAAGATCAAAAAGAAAGTAATTTTCCTCCAAGCAGAGCTGTGTTTAGTATACTTAGCTGTAAGCTCAAAGAATGACACAGCTGGGGAAAGAGTTTTTAAAAGCAGGGTGCCCGAGGAATCACTGACAGCACGACCCCCAAGGGTCTTATCCCCTTAGGTGGTGATTTTGACACTTCCATAGTGATGCGTAGCACAATCGAGAAATTACTAGCAAATTACTAGCTAAAAATACCAGACTGGTCTGCAAGCACATTACTCTCAAAATATGAAAGACAACTTCAACTGTGGGAACTAGGCTGATGTAAATGCACTACCTTGGTTCAAACTAGCTAACTAAATGCACAAAGAGAGCTACAGATAATTGATGAGCAGCTAAATGAGTTCTGCACCAGACCTTTCTAACTAAAACCTGGTGATATCAGCCCTAATTTTAGAGAGGAGGGGTTAAATTTGTTCATTTCCAGCATACAGTACCAGCCAAACATTTGGACAACCCTGCTCATAGAAGGGTTTTTCTTTATTTTTACTATTTTCCACATTTTAGAATAACAGTAAAGACATCAAAACTATGAAATGACACAAACAAAATTATGCAGTGACCAAATAAGTGTTAAACGAATCAAAACCTATATTTTACATTCCAAAAATATTTTTTAAAGTTTAAATTTTTTATGTAAAGAAATTCATACATTTATTTATATTTGTGTAAGAAACAAATTTCAAGCATTTAAGCACAAGTCTTTAGATCAACAAGTTTCCCCATTATCTTAATCAGGTGTGTCCAAACTTTTGACTGGTACTGTATATATTGCAGGGATATTGGATGTGCTTCTGTCATTAATGGCCTCCTACTGGCACACGACATGTGAAAGCACTTACTGTATTGTCACTAACTGAGCAGTCACACTTTGAGTTGTGACAAAAAGAGTAATTGGGAGCCTGTAATTAAGCAAACCATTTCAAAGGCAAGCAGGCTCAGGTTACACACAGGAGACACCTCAACATCCCTGAGGAATCCTGCAGTTAGCTCTCATCTATTATGCAGACAAGATGTTCCAGCTCTAAATTGCCTAATCTTGGCAGGTGATGGATTTTGACGAGGCAAGGCAAGACAGGAAAGTGCTGATGTTACTGTGCTGCCAACCCCTGCTGTTCATGCTGCAGATTAGGATTTTTAAGTGGTTGGCTCAGTGCACTGAGGTGGATAAAGAATGCTAATAACACAAAACAGGGTTTGACACCTGGGAAACCATCAGGACCATGGACCCAAAAACTGAACAGTTCGCATAATAATAATAATAATAATAAGTCGTCACGGGTCCATCTGGACCCAAGGGCCGCACCGGACCCGAGCAGGTTTCTGGGCCTAGAAGTGTAAGGGGTCAACTGGGTGAAGGTCAGGCATAATACTTGACATCTAACCTCTGTGCTTGGTACATGCATATTTTGTAGCATACAGAGTGAGACAAGAAGGTAAAAGCAGGTGCCAGTCAAAAGGATACTGACGTTACACCTGAGATCAAAAACCACAAAGCAAAATAAAAGAAGAAAGAGAAAAACAAACCACCAGTGACATTTACAGTCATTGTAGACAGAGATAAGCACGAATGGTATGGCGCCGCAAAGTGTACAAAATGTGGAACTTCATTTCAATTCAGCAGAGGCTTTTATTAGTTTCTGAGCTGATGCCGCTTTCTATATTGCATAACTTATTTTGGTACTATAATTACGTTTTGAGTAGGCTTCCACTTATTTTTTGATTATAACCTTTTTTCCATTTCCAGTTTTGAAAAACATGCTTTTGTTTGCAGTTTTGGCATTAAGAACTGATTTCTCAAACTTGACTCAGCCGTATGCATCCACATATTTATTTTTATATGCAGAGAAGCTATGTTTGTTTCTAATGAAATTAGCATTTTAAATCTTTTCTCAATTTTTTTTTTACAATGAATTGCAATCAATATGTCAGATTAACACCTGTAGCCCTTGTGCTCAGAAAGTTAAAGGGATTGTGCAAATACCACTTTTGATCCCTAGCTAATTTGCTAAAGGATTGAGTATATTGTGTCAGTTCATAGCCATTGCATCATGTACAGTTAGATTGGGTGAGTAACTTTGCTTTCAGTTGGGTGTACTTATTTGGACCTGTGAGGACCTGTAATTCGCATAACTTTACATTCAATTTGCATCTGCACTCACCACTAGATAGACAACATTCACAGTTTTAATGCAGTCCAGCGTAATACCACACAGTATTATCTGCCTGGTCACGGGGACTGAGTGGGAAATGTGTGACTTCTGCAGCTGTGCGATAGAAATGAGGAGAGGAGCACAGCGGGGCAAGCATGACTCATTCAGGAGATGATCGATCGGGATGTCTGAGCCCGTTAGATCACTGTGCCCGTTCCCTCTTCCCAACAAAACAGTGTGCCTTCCTTAATGAGCACGCCTGGACCCACCTCTAAGGACTTCTCATGGATTGAAATAGAAAGCCCCCATCCTGAACATGCAGGATTCTTAACGATGCAAGCGTGACCGGTACATTAACGCTGTTTATAATTCATTTACTACCCCTAGTGTGTTCATTATGCTGCAGAACAAACTTGTGTACTGGATACCCTTAGTAACAAGTGCTGTAATGAGACCATGAAGGCCAAGGGACTGCTGGAAAGAGCAATACACCAAGTGCCGAGTGCTACATGAAGCAGTACAGAACCTCTAACCAGGATTACTGCTGGTTCATGTGTAACGGACAAGTGGGTTTAACAGGAAGACTCCATGCCTTTTAGAGTCATTCTGTATTTCTCTGGGTGTAAACACATCCATTTGTGATCTCTAAACTACTTCCCAAGGGCAGTCATTAGCAGGGGCTTGATATGTCTAACTCAGTTATTATAATGTGAGTGCAGTTCAGCAAAGTTATTTATTGCACATAGATTCCCCCTACAGCACAAATGAGAGACTATTATTCCATATGTACTATAATGCTAGGCTTGTCTAGCGTTACTATTGCCACTGTTGAGGAATGAGGAATGAGATGAAATCAGCTTTTTATAAAAGGTGACGGACAGTTTGCACTGTATGGCCTATCTTTTCTTTCTTCTTTTTTTTTTGTAGGAGGGACCATTTGAATGAAGAGATATGACCTCTGTCGTCACGAGTTTCATTTGCATCAAAGGGCGGAGCGGGAGAGATGAGGTGAGGATTTACAGCGCCTACCTTCCTCCTGACCCTCGGGGGCGGGCTCGGGCGAGGCGGCGGGCGCCTCCTCCGCAGGGGCTACGGTGTCCGGAGGGGGTGCGTCCGCTCCCTCTTCCGCGGGTGCCGGGGCTGTCTCTCCGCCCTCCTCTGCTGGTGGAGCAGCCGCGGTGTCTGCGCCCTCTGCTGGGGGCTCGGCAGAGGCGGAGGCGTGGGCTTCCTCTCCGGCGGGCGGGCCTTCGGGGGCGCTGCTCTGTGCCGGCAGCTCGGCCTGGTCCGGAAGGGTCTCTCTGTCTTCCGCAACGGAGCCGTTCTCATTCCTGGCCACTGCCATACAGACAGGCGAGGCGAGAAGAAAACCCTGTTAGCTGATACTGAGACACCCAAGACACTTAGCAGACAAATAATTACCTCTACATCTGTTGAGAAATATTCCTCTCAGATTTAGGGTGCACAACCTGAAAAGTACACCACCACCATCACCCCCCCCCTCCCCAAATTATTCCATCAAGGTATGGCCCACTGCAAGGCCTGACAGCTGGAGGTAACACATTTACAAAGCTAAATTCCAGAAGCGAATAGTTTATTCCATCCCCCTGTACTGGACCTGAAAAAGTGCACTGGGGTGATGGCAGTGACAAAAGAGACAATAAAAAGGAACTGAGCCCAGCTTTGATTAATAGCAAGTGGACGTAGACTTGGCTGTGCTGAAGGGGAGGGGAGGGGGAGGGGGGAAGACTGGGATCCCTCGGGTTCCAGCCGCGAGGAGGCACTCACAACTACACAGGCCTGTCTCTAGTGTCTTGCAGGGGCTCCTACATTTCCTGTTGGGTTTTCTTTTCCCTTTTGAGATATGCCGAGTCAGTGCTCATCCTACATTCGCCAAGTCAACAATACATAAAGGAAACGCACAACAAAAGCAACACCTTCTCAAATGATCAAATAACACATAGACACTGTAGACAATGCAAAGCAGGACTGGTGGAGAGAGAGACCGGCCACTCCTGGACCAAACTAACGTCGATGAAATGCATAATGTGCGCTGAAATTATAATTTTTATAATAAGCACACCTCAATTGCTCAGAGAGAGTGATTTGCTATGGACATATGGTCCATTTCACTGAGGTCAGCAATTCCGTGCTAACCCAAGGGTGAAATTCAGAAATAAAAACAGTCTACTTTGTGCTGTCTTCTTGCTATCGGACAGTCATTTTACCGAGATGAAAAGGCCTTATTAGCTGGATTCATTTCTCGAAAACATTTTTAAAAAACGGAAAACAAAAAAAAAAGGTTATTATGGAACCTCTACTCTTTCAATGTTCCTCAAAATTAAGTTTTACCATTGCACAGAAAGTATTTCACAGCAGCATTAAAAATTTGCATATTATTATTCATTCAGTCATCTAATTATGCATGTAAAAGGGGCCCAGTTAAACTTCCTCTGGTGCCCATGGCACTTTCCTCAGTATGAAAAAAGGATGCTGCATTCCTCCTGACTCTGGTGTCTCGCGATTTAAATCAAAGTGATTTTTAATACACAGCTGCCAGTCAACCATATTACTTGTTTGTACCCGCAGCCAGCCTGCATCCGGTCTGTCGTGGAGCAGATGTGGCGTTTGTGTCTTGTGGACGTCTCCCAAAAAGAAGACGCCCCCCACCCCCCGTCCTCAGAGCACCCTTAGATCTGGCATGTGTACTGAATGCAGCGCTGGGTGTTTACCACAAAATAATTGCTGCGGCTCTTATGCAAACAGTTTTTGCACTGCAGGAATATGAATATGCATATGCACACAAAGCAGCTTGCCTGTCTTGTTCAGGAATGTTATATATATCAGGACAAAGACACAGCGAGAGCTTTAGCTTAAATTCAGTGTTACAGCCATTTGGTATTGGTGTATTTGTTCGTTTCAAAAGTTTATTCATTTTCAAATGTAATTGTCATGCAAAAAAGAATACTCTGTACAGAGTATAGGGGAAAATTCTGACATCAACACAATCCATTCGTCTTTGTGCCCAAAAATGTGATATTTGAGCAAACTGCATATTTTAGGCAGCCCTGGGGGGGGAGCTGCCTGACTCCTTGCCAGTGATGTTTGAGGGCTCTGAGTATGTCTCCAAATTTGACCTAGTTTGTGAATTAAGGCTCTGCTACAGTAGGTCCCCTGACAGCATGTGCAACTGAATCTATACATAATAACATACTAAAGCACACTTTAAAAAACAGACCATCTGGAGACTGACATCCACTGCACTGCTACGGGAATAAAGGAAAGGACTGCAGCTTCAGGCATGTGTGTTAATGATCAAGGGAAACGCTAGCCTCCAGTAGACATATTAACCTTCTTGCTCAATTAATCTGTCAGACCGCTTCGTGGCCGGAAGTCCAAGACCAAAAAGAAATGCGATCCGCCTGCACAATGTCAGTAATCTAAGCAACGGTGAGAAAACAAACACACATGTAAGTGTAAAATGTGTCCATGAATAGGAGCATGTAATGGCTCCACTTAGTATTCAACAGAGCAGCAAATGCCACCTCTAACATTACAGCCAATGGAAAAACACTGGCCTTTGGAGCGGGCACATTATGAAATCTATGAAATCCATGGCTACAAAAGGTGCAGAGTAACATTACTTTACTTGTGCAACACATTTTATGGTACCTCATATCTGAAGGATTTCCTTAGAACAGAATTCAGCTCAGGGTCTGTGAACCTGACAGCTGGGCAGTGCAAAGGCATGACATCACCATCTCCTTGACCACAGCAATTTGGTAATGCTGTGGCAATATGTGTATGCTAGATGGTCGCTCTCTGAAGCAGGTACGTGACTGCCAATTGGTACATTTAATTTTCTTATTTCGCACAGGATATGGAGTTTAATCGCACCATTTGCATTTTACACCGAGATTGTATGACACCATCCTACAGTTAAATCCACAAGCATTAAGTCCAGACTATACTGCTCCTACCACTGCTTCTGAAGTACCTCCTTTCTTACGACTGCCCTTCACTACTCCTACCATTGCTCCTCACTCCTCCTACTGCTGCTGCCCAGCTGTGGCTCAACTGTTTCCAGCTGTTTCTGTGTCCGACAAATTCATGCAGTGGATGGGCCCAGAGGCATACCCTCCTCAGGCATCTTCCTTGACTGCTCATTCTGTGGTAAATAACCACAGTATATGTTATTAGTCAATAATATGTACATCGCTGACCCAGTGTTGAGAATTTGACTCATGCTTATGACCGTAAAGAAAAACATGGAAATTAAGGACAGGTTTTCCCCAGTTTCTGTGGAGAGCATCAGCTTGACAAACATGTCTGACAGGATGTGAGGTCATTGTATGACCATTGTGAGTTGAGAGTCATTTTTAAACACCCATGTATGAACCAGATGGGAAAAGAACCAACAACCTTTTGGCGGCAGCACCCACCACTCCTCCCTCAAAACACTAAACCAGTGCATAACAAACTGTGGCTGTTGGTGAATCAACACAACAAGAATCTACGGATAAAAGACTGAAATCCCCAATGGCCCAAACTGATGACCTACAGACTAAGCGAAGGGAAAAGGAAACACCGAATTCGCCCTTTCTCAGAGCTTCGGTAACACGACAACACAATGCCGAGGCCACAGTGATACACGGGACTCCCCTGAAACCGGGGAGGGAGTGCAAAGGTCGCCTGTCTCTCTAAACACAGGGAGTAAAGAGAGAGTGCCGGAGGATTGATTCTCCGGTCAGCGCGGTTCCAGTTCACAGGATCCCTCGCCACACCCAGCTCTCAGAACCACACACGGAAACGCTCAGTGGCCTCAGGACGGCGAGAGAGAAGGCTGCACTCCTGTGGGGGAAGAGACTGCCACGCATGGAAAACCTGAAGCCACAGCACATGGTCTGTGGGCATCTTCTATCACAGGGGGAAAAAAACAGAGACTTCAAACTGCCAGCTATAGCTTTAATGGCCAGACTAGGTAATCTAAGCAAAGATGACTACAAAGGTCTGTGGAAGATTGCGCAGCGCTCTCGTTGGCTATAAAAGACTACTTCCTGCTCTCGGCTGTGCGTGGAAGGCGTGACCATACGATTCAAACCCGTATTAGTCTTGATACAGCGGGCCTGCCAGAGGACGTAGGCCTTGAACAGGGAGCCACATGCAAAGCTAAGCAAATGGCCCTGTCAAATTTACATCTGGGACTTAATTACATGCGAGAGGACATGAAATTCGGTGGAACGCAGATAAAAGCACAAGGCAGTCAGTGTCTGTGGAGCCTAGATGGGCAGTTATGACTCTCTCTCCGTGATATTCAAGAAAGGCTTAGATATACACAGCACAATAGCTGCCAAGAGCCAATCAGCTAAAACACCTTTACAATAATTACATGAACTGAGCAGCCAGTCAACCTCATTGTGCTTTATGAGGCTCTGCAAGTGTTGCATCACGTTTTGTGATACAGACACAACGCCAGGGCCCGGGTAGCCCCAACTGTTCCCAAAGAAAAAAGTAATACTTGATTAAAAGGGCAAAGTGCACTGATGTCAGACTGACCTTGTCTCTATGACTTGACACACCAAATGTCCTCACCTTGTAGATGTAATACCATATTGACCACTGCATGTTTCCCAGTAAAGAAATCTGGATGAACAAGTGTACTGGTATTTAAAAAATAGGAAAACATGGGATTCAACATGAGAGAAAGTGCCATCTGTCCCACGGACGTCCCCTGTGGAAAATCCCTCGAGACCCGACCCAATCAGCCGTCGCCAAGCGTTAGCAGGAAAGTAAAGCCACCAAAGAGGGGTTTCTATTACCATTTGTAACAGAAGATGTCACACTATCTCCCATGCCATAGTTTCTCCTGAGAGAATCTGGGGACCCTAATGAGGCCAAAGCAGCAAAATGACACATGTGAACAGTTACGCTGTAGCAATGCAGGTCTCCTACTTAAAACCATGCATGAGTCCAAGCAGTTTTCAGGGGTTTGTTTGGTAATTTGGGTATATTCCATGACATGTTCCTATAAAATACTACTCATGCAGAGCACTGGTGACATACAATATGAGCTTCACTGTCAGGTATATCAGGTATGAACAGGTATGTCAAGGTTATGCAGAAGGGGAGGGGGGGGCTTTAGTGGATGTACTAGGGTGAGCAGAAAGAGAGCAGGCTCCTAACCTTTCCAAAAGCAACTTAATCTGAAAACCATGAAGACAACAGAATGTAATGGAAGAAAACATGTTGTTCAGCTTGTAAAGTTGTATAGCTAATAACCTACACTTACTCTCTGCCTGATTAAAATTGTGTTTACAAATGCCACCCCTGCTCAGTTACAGCATGGTGCTGGGAAATAGGCTTCAGAGTGATGTAAACAAAAGAAAATTTCCTCCGACAGAACAATCGACTACTCCCCAGACCTGAAAATCGTTTTTCGAGCTGCGTGGACTGGAGTGTGAATGATTTCACAGCTCATACTTTGTTGTAGTGTTACTTGAGAAACTATTTTGGTTGCTTGTACAAGGTGTAACCAATACTTTCAAAAAGCCTTGTGCTGTGATTAAATTATTAAAGTATGTGCATAGCATTCAAACGCTAACCCCCCTAGACAGACAGACAGACAGACACAGACACACACACACACACCTGTCACCCACCCACCCACACCTGTCATCCCTTTGCAATGGAGTGAACATCTTCCAGATCAGCAAACTCCCCTTCACGACCACAAGCCTCCGCTCCATCCCAATTACGATCAAAAAGATCTTGACAATTGATTAAGCCGACCACGAAGTCCCAAACATAATATTGACTTCTACTGATGGAATGACAGAAAGATGAGTAGGCCTATTTTGCAAGCAGTCTTACTAGTGTTAAAATATGTAACATATTATGATATCTTTAATTTTTATGTCCTGCCAAACACGAGAGGAATTTTATTCATAACCGTGATTTTACATCGATTATTTTTTACTGTCAGTGGTGGTTTCTAGTAAACAAAAGTAATGGAATGCCAAGCACCTTTCAAAGAACAAAAACCTAATTAAGAATGACTTTTCTAAAATAAGATCCCACTTCTTAGAACGTAGGAAAAACTGCGGTAGGTACCAACGGCAATGAAAATTCTGTACCTACACAACACTCAACCCAGATAGCTTGCTATTGAATAATTCAACAGAACAATCCGCCTGATTGTTTTAAAATGCAAGCAAACTGAAGTATTACATTTCTAAGCCATGCCATGAATCCGACACAGTCAGAAAACACTTCATGAACAGCTGAGAAGCTTACATAGCACAACTAATTTAGTTCGGAAGCGTAACTGCAACACATCAAAAGTAACTGGCAACACAGAAGAAAATGGCACAAACAAAAACTTAACAGCCTCAGCAACAAATTCTAAAAAGTAACGAGCTCAAACGCAACTTAAAATAGGAACGCATCAGCAAAGCATTGTTTCAGGCACTTCGTGTGAGAGCGAAAGCGGATTCTCCTTGCAAAGCGAACTTGCCAAAACTTTGTGGACGTGTCAATCGGTGGACTTGAGAGGGGTTGTATTTCGGCTTACCCATCGTACCGGCTCCATTGCTCCCCTCTGGTTTACAGGATGGTCTGTTTGCTTCTTGCGCTGTAGTTTGGGTACTAGTAGAACACCCCATTCTGATTTCAGAACATAAATTAAAAAGTTAAAAGAAAAAGATACCGGAATGCGAGACAAATGCCTGTTGCTCCTACAACCTGCAAAAGACACTGTCAGCTTCTATTTCGCGAAACCATACAGGAGACTGCCTCTAACAGTAACCGAACATCGTCATTTCACCTCAGCAAGCATCTAACTGCGCAAGAACAGCGCCACAGTCCAGTGAGCCAGTGTGTTGTGGTCGGTTACCATACAGTGCAAACAGGAAAAAAGGATGCCCTTAAACTTGCAGGCGCTACATTATTCAGGACGTGATAGGAGCTGTCTTGAGAGCATGCGTGACCAATTTCTGAATGTCGAAGTTGCAGTTGTCTCAGTGGTCGTGAGGAGACTCTGTAAAATAGGCTACCTGTTTTTGACAAAATTGCGTAACCCACGGTAGAGTGTGTGGAGATTTCGGAACAGGATTTGAAAACGTCTGGTTAACATGTGCAAGTTGATCCATAAATCTACACGTGGCATGTATAAATCACCGTATATCGAACATTTTCCTCGTCGAAGATCCAGCAATAGTTAAAGTATGAGTGGCTGAGTGAGTTTTAGTTCTGAGGGACACATAGGCTACGTTACTGTGTCAATTCACAAGACTTCAATAACTTCACAGCTTGGCATCTAATAATAAATAACCATGAACACCATAATAAATATAATCCAAATATACAGCCAAACGTCAATCTTTCTCTTTCTCTCACACACGAAAAGAAAACAAAAGGCTGGAGTGGATCTGAAAGATGTCGACATTTAATATCACAGGTACCGTTAGCTACTCCTACGCATTTGTATTTTAATTGATCCCGGCCTAAATCTTTTCAATTAAAAAGAAAAGAATTACTTGAAAAAAAGGCAAAGTTTGCTAAGATTAACTTAAATGCATTTTAGCAGTTTTACAGGTACAGTTTAGGGCTCCAACAGCGCCATCTGCGGGACCAAACTGCGTGCATAGCCCAGCGAGTTGCTGTAGTTTTTCAGATGACGTAACGTAGTTCGCCTATCTGCACGCGCATGTATTGGGAGTTACGTGGTTTCCAGTGGGACTGTTCAATTGGCTGAGACGGCTGAGTGTATACAGGTAACTGCCAGAATAAAGGAAATACCAAATATGAAGTGTCCTAACAGGGCTTTGGGCCCCCATGTGCTGCCTGAACAGCTTCAATGCACCTTGATATTGATTCTACAAGTGTCTGGACATGGTGGAATGCTACACCGATCTTCCATGAGAAATTCCATCATTTGGTATTTTGTTGATGGTGGTGGAAAACCTATCTCAGGTGCCACTACAGAATATCCCATAAGTATGATGCTACATGGAATATGGTTTACATTATTTGCATGCTCATAAAATTATTCAGGCCACTTGTACCCTGCAGATGGGGGCTTTGTCATGTTAGAAGAGACCACTCCCATCAAGACAGAAATGCTTCACCACAGGATGAAGGTGATCACTCAGAATGACTTTATATTTATTGCTGTTTACCTAAACTATACCAGGAGAATATACCCCACACCATAACTGTCTCCAGAACCCTTCACTGTGGGAAACAGACATGCACTCATCCACTTTTTGAGAACAGGGCAAAGGATGACTCTGACCATATGACTTTTTTCCACTGCTCAGTAGACCACTGCCTGTGTCTTTCCCTCAGACTTCCCTGACAACATCACCTTAGTCACTGTTCCTCATGAAACATGAGAAGGCTGAACAGTCTTCACCACTTAAGCTCCTGCCGAACATGCCCCGACAATCACCCCTCTCTCAAAGTCACTGAGATCTGATCTTCTAGCCATGGTAGCCAAACTATTTTTACATGACACTTAGCATGATAAGATGTTAATTGCTTAAGCCAGGAATCACATCTGTATCGATGCTCTGTCTTTCAATATACTTTGTATCTGTAATTTACCCAAGTGTTTCCTTTTATTTTGGTAGTTACCTGTAGACAAAGTACATTGTTACTGCAGAGTGAAGTGCAGCAATGGGAGTGTAATAGAGGATTTGGTAGTTTAATGTTATTCCTTGTGAATCACACTGCCATCCAAAGAAATAAAATAGGATTTGGTTGCACAATGTCACCTCAGCTAGGCAGAAAGAAGCTCACAGTGTCCGGATCTATATGTTTGGCCAACCTGCCCAATATCAGAGGCTCAGGCATAACTAATTGCCCTATAACCAAATGCATTACTATAGGCGGTAATGCTCATTTTCAGTGGATGACATTAGGTTTTTCAAAAGACTATTGCCGACATTACCTGTTGTTAAAAAGGAAACTTCAATCAGCTATCATGTAGCTCTCTTATTGGGTCTTTTTGATGGAGCACACCTTCAGAATGCATTGTCTTATCAATCCTTCAAAAACACTATAAGCCCAGATAGCTGTGGTTGGCACTGCAGAGTGGGGTCAATTCCATGTCCAAATGAAAAATACAAAGGTATAGTCAAATCATTGCATACTGTGAAGATGTCTGTATTTATTACATCAATATTAAAATATATTTAATCACACTGCCTGGATATTTGCATTTCAGAACATGTTGACTATTTGTCATGAGGAAAATTTTCAGCCTACAAAATAAAAACCACCATGGGAGTGCTCATTTTTCATTACTTGGTCGTAAAATTGGCTGCAGATAAACGTTTAAAATGATGTACATCAATTGTTATGATCAGTATACCAAGATATTTAAATTTGGCGCTCTGGTTCTGTAACGCAGGCCGCATTGCCTGTCTCCTGCCATGCAGCGAGGTTTCTCTCGCGATGCTGACCCCCCAGCTGCTGAAGCGCGATGCACGCCGGGATATCCTTCCTTTCTCTCTGAGGCCATATTTGAGTTGCTAGTCGGTGAGTGGGGCTCTGTGTTTTTGTGGCAAAAAATGTCAGAATTTGTGACATCCGAGTTCCGAAATCCGCGTTCACATAAACGTAAGATGTTGACATTTCAAATTTTGTGTCCAGGTTGGCCAGAAGAGACTAAACCGCAACAATGGTGGCCGCAAAGAAAACGGTGAGTGGAGCGCTGTGAGGAGTGATGCATGCGGAGCGCCTCACGTGGAGTGTGTCTGTGATAGGCCTCTTGCTCGAATCAGAACCTTCCTCCTGCTCTTTTTTTAATTTGGTCACAGATTGCTTGCGTGTCATCCATTATGCCAAAATTCTGAATATTATTCAGTTTGAATTCCAAGATTTTTGAATGGTGAAAAGAAACTAACACGCAGTATGACGTGATGCTAACAGACGTTAGCTGTCTAGCTGTCCAATATAGACAGCCTAGCTAGCCTGTATAGTTAACAGTGTTATAAAGTTATCCACAGATAAATTAACAAGCTTAGGAACATTCAGTAATTCACGTACTAGTTCCCTTGCTAATAATGTGTCACGGGATACGCCTGTTATCAACACAATATTGGATTCATTTCGCTATTTGTAAGGCTTGTTCACGGGTTATAACGTGCGACCGCCTTGTCATAAAGATATACAGATGTGTGGCAGGATGAATGGAATAATTTCATATGTCACACACAGAAAAAGTCCCTGGAGTCCATCAACTCCCGACTCCAGCTGGTGATGAAGAGCGGCAAATACGTTCTGGGGTACAAACAGACGCTGAAGATGATCCGACAGGGCAAAGCTAAGCTGGTTATCCTGGCTAACAATTGCCCTGCCCTGAGGTAAGCATGGTAGAGCTATATTTAGGCATGTCCACTCATGTTTCTCTGACTATATTAAAAAATAAATAAGTACTAAAGGCATATTTATTCAAAGCCTTTAGCAGTTTCTCCAAAATCTACTCCAGGATTAAAACTTTACCTATCACTGTGTTTGATGTAATTGTAATCCTGGTCAGTTATATTACCCCCCTGCAGAAGTTTCTGTAGATTATTTGCCACACCTTCTGAAGTGTGTTTATGGATCCAGTGAAAGTCTCACTAACAGTCAGAAATGATTTGGCTCCATCATAAAAGCTGATGGACCTTAATCTTGAATTAAAGCACATTTAGTCAGTCATTGTACCCAAATGTATGAGGATGATAGAAATTTGGACTGGACAGGACAGTACAATTCCCGACACTTGAATCTCTCAGGTTTCTTTTGCTTGCACAAACTCCTATGGCCTTTAAGGGACACCGTAGACTAACTAGTTTTCAGGTTACGTCGAGATGGATATCTCTTCTAAATGAGATTTCTCTTTGCAGGAAATCAGAAATTGAATATTATGCCATGTTGGCCAAGACCGGTGTCCATCACTACAGTGGGAATAACATTGAGCTTGGCACAGCCTGTGGTAAATACTACAGGGTGTGCACACTGGCTATTATTGACCCTGGTGAGTCTCCATGCAATTTTGGAATACTTCATATGTATCTGATATGTACAGGTTCAGTACAGTCTTTGGCCCCTCAACGAAGGGGACCTCACTTAGCATTCTCTTATGTCATTGGAATGTTTGATAATTCCTGGCTTTAATGGACCTGTCAAAGACTTAAAGTTAGGAGTGTTGACATTGTTTGCATTGACACATTGAAACTGTTCTGAATGTATGAGTGTTTCTTAAAAAAAAAAAATCCAATTTCTTTCATAATAATCAGTGAAGATAAAAGTCCATACATTATCCTTGGTCTCTTTTATTTTCATGCCAAAGTAGTATTTGTAAAGGGATGCGAATCATTCTCGCCTGTTCGATCGACCTGTGATCTGATCAGGGCTAGAAATTCGCTAGATTAAACACCAGCTCGAGAGCTAGCAGATCTGACATCTGTCTTTTCTGTTCTCACTCCTGCCCTGTTGGTTACAGTCACTCAAGCTGCATTTCCACACATTTTTAGTTCAGCTGAATGTACCACTGAAGACTATGATCAGAATACTTTGAGGATTTGTGGAAGTGCTGCTTTTACTCTGCCTATCTAATGCCGTTTTCTGGAATGGTTGCCGTAATGTGGTGGTGATGAGCTGACGTGCTTTCCCTTGTTGTCCACAGGCGATTCCGACATCATCAGAAGCATGCCAGACCAGCAGCAGGGCGAGAAGTAGAGTCACTTTTTCCCCAAATTGTTATAAATAAATTTTTTGCTGAAACGGTACTGGTGCTTTTTGTGTTGTTTCTGTGGTACTGTATGGTTTAGCATTGTCTGGGCTTGCTCTCTGGGTGGGGACATTGAGGTTGTACCACAGCTCTCTTACACCCAGATATTCAGCTCCTGCATCCCTTTCACCCTCTTCCTAGCAGGTCTTGTTTGGTAATGTGAGGTTTTGGTGCTCTTTGTGTTCCCATGGTGACCGGATGCTCTGTTTTATACCATGTCCCTTCAGGAATGTTCATAATGAGGTGGCAGAACACTGCTGGATTCAACAATGGCAGACAGACATTTTCAGTATGCCACGCACTGAGCTGTGTGATTGATATTTAGAAAATCTTTGGTATTACCTTTGAACAAAGCACATAGTTTCAGTGCCTTCTGTTGCTGCCCAGTCATGTAAATATTTGGGTTAGAGTGAAAATGGATGTGAATATCTGATGAAGGGGGGGGGGGATCTTTGAACCTGTTGATCATCACTCTCAGAAAGGGTTTGGTACTAATAACTTTGAACAAAACGCTTAAATTGAACAGTTCCAAGATTTGATTGGTCTCACCAGCTCAAGATATTGTCACAGATGTAAACTGGAGACCAGCACAATTTCTGTCAAAGTCTCATACAAGGACTTGCCTATTTTCCACTGTCCTGATCATTATGTTGAACCAAGGAAATGAAATTACTCAGGGGCTTAAACATGTTAATGCATTTTAGAAATGATAGTGATATAGCTGAGCATGACCATGTTGGCTGTGAAGTCCAGCCAAACCAGTTGTAAATTAAGCCATCCTCTTCACCATGTAGAAGTCTATCAATATAAATTGGGTACAGGATGTATTCCTCTAACAGAGTGGGTGGAATGTAATGAAAAGATCGCTTTTTTCATGCCCAACTGCAGCGTAGCTCTGCTGTTTGCCAGACCACTGTTGCTTTTTGCCTAATTTGCCTAAATGTGGACCATGTCAGACTTACCAAGGTTTAACACACATAGAGGCAGGGATTAAACTGTCTAGACAAGTGTGTCTGAAACGGTACTGTAAATCAAATGTCTGAAATAAATCATACACTTGCCAGGCATACCAGTGTGAAATGCCTAAAAAAATCTGGTCTTTGCGTATGCCGTTGACCTACAGAGCAGGCTCAGGGGTTCGGTCTTTAACTTCTGTAGTGTGCAGGGAGAGAAGGTGACTGGGTTTTTACACTCACATATACATAGGTTTACTCTGAGGAATACTCAGTGTGAGTGAGGACCGGTGGATATGATTTTATATGTATATGGGGATTGTGAAATTATCTGCAGTACCAGTTAAAAGTCTGGACACACCTGATTAAGATAATGGGATACATGCATTCAAAAGACATTTTGATTTTAAGACCTATGCTTAAATGCTTAATTTTTTTCCTAGACAAATATAAATAGTGAATTTGATACCTTTATATGAATTTCCAAAAACGTAAGTTTTTTTTTCTGGGTACTTCAAAGAATCTAATATATAAGATAGTTTTGATTTGTTTTGCACTTTTTTGGTCACTGCATGATTCCATTTGTGCTGTTGCATAGTTTTGATGTCTTTACTATTATTCTAAAATGTGGATGATAGTAAAAGTAAAGAAAAACCCTTCTATGAGTAGGTGTGTCCAAACTTTTGAGTGGGACTGTATATTCTTGATGCAAGCTATCAATAAGTGACCCTGGGTTCATGCCATTCATGTCAATTGCCAGCAGGGGGCAGAGAAGTACCATTAGTGTTGGACTTGCCCAGTGTCTGTCAGGGCCTTGATACACCGGGGCTGCATGAGGAGCACTTACAGCAGATGTAGCTATCCCATGATCTCCTTGTGTTTATTATTCTATTATTCTAAAAGGGTGAGGCAAGGAAATCCTGAAACAGAACATTGACTTTGGAATGAGGAAGAGAGAAAAGTTGATAGGCAGGTAAGGTGAAACGCACAACTATTTTGAGTCATCGGTCTGAACAATAACCTTATGTATATGTGTTTTGCACAGGCTCGTATCCACGTTGAGCATAAGAAAATGGATGATCTTCCATAATGAGCCAGTTATGCCTCAAATAACCTTGTTGAATTAAGGAGAAAGTGATCAGAAAGTCTTAAATGTCATCCACCATCAGTGAGGTTAATAAATAATGTCAGTAGTGATGACGACTGACTGAACTGAACTGGTGCCAAATGTTACCAATGGGAGTAACTGAATGCATGCCTTAAAATGCAGCTGCAAAGTGCCGTTGAAAAAAAAACACCTGGCTTTGATATACTGTATATAGGTGATCTGGTTAAGATGTTTACTTGGTACATTGCCATAAAGTAACTGCCGAATGACATCTGTAAAATGTCTTGCTCTTAAACAAGTGATGGCAGCACAGAGGGTAAACCTGTACAAGGCATGCAGTTTATTCATGTTGGCTGAGAGACATTTCTAACTTAAATATGCAGGTTCTCATGTGGTGGCTGTGGCAGCTGTACTGTCAATGATGAAACTGAATGAATGCTTCCCTGGAATCTTTGCAAATGCTGTGAAAATTCTGATGTAGTACTATAATACTTTATCAATGGTAATATATAGTTAATGTCACTCTCTCATGCCTATGAAACCTCAAGAAAGGTCATTTCAGAATTCCCCTGTGATTTCGTAACGGGAATGTTGACTTGCATGAAATGCGTTTTTCCCCTGTCTGCTGAAATATTGCTTTACCATCAAAATGATAACAGAAGAAAACAGCTTCGACAACCCAGACCATGTAGAGTCATCAATTCAACTGCTATCTCCATTACATGGACTTTCAGACTGATGAATTGCAGATGATAATAGCGTATTGATCCAAATGAGTGGTTTGGGTCAGTGGCTTTCCATGGCCAGACTCTTCTTGTATAATTGCTGAAGTGTCTGTGAAATTCTTCACTCCTGAGGTTCTCCCAGCCATACACCCAGCCAGCTCATACACTTCCAGACAAAGACTCAGTCTGCTGTGGGGACACATGAAACCGTCCCTGATGCAGGTGTCTTGAACTGCAGCCAGTGGGTTGATGACATGACTGCCTCTCACATTTCATTGCTCTGTACAAGGTACAAGGTCTTCATTAAACCGTTTGTGTTATCTTTGAATAACGCAACTTTTTGTGTACATACTTAATGTAGCTTAGAGTGTTCTTTAATAATCAGCATTAGTAATACAACGTACAAAATGACTGGCAGAAATATGTTGTACAGTAACACAGAATAATAAGCTTACTTGACTGGTAAGACAGATGTCAGAGAGCTATACCTTATATATATTTATATATCTTCATTTAGATTGATATATATGTAGATATATACATATATATGTTTATGTGTGTGTATATACACATATACATATATAGATGTTAAGTACGCCTACAGGCTTAATGCTGACTGCGGATACATTGAAATGATATAGAGAAATAAAAGGCAGCATAAACTTGTATCATAATTTTTATAATTTCTGCATGTGTTATCAGATTGATCTCCCACCCTCAGTCTCTAACCAATAATTGGTGAGGATTTGTTCTTTTTTTGTCAGCACACACAAAGACAAAGGCCTTTACAAAGCTGATTAATCTTCTGTTTAATTGTATATGTTTTAGAGAAGTGTAATATATGGACTTTGGATATTGATTGAATACTTTGCCACCAATATTATTATTGATCATTCGTGACTGACTGTGATAGACTCATTTTTAAAAACCCCTGGGGCCATTTCATCTTTCCCAGTGGTGCGTTTAATAAATCATTATTGTTCGCTGACCGAGAGGGTGAGTCCAAAACTGCATATACAGGACAAACGTGTTTGGTGCTATAGTAATAGGTCTTGTTTCCTCTCAGAAACCTGTTTGTTCAATTCCCATCAAGCTGACTGTATGATTTCATCATGGAAAGTGCTTCCAGTTGCGTGCAGATCGGGATAATTCTGAAGTGTTTATTAGGTGACACACCGGCCCAATGATAAACAGGAAAACTGGCTCCATGGACCAAAGCTACACAGACTGAGAGTATGTGTGTGAGTGTCTGTGTGAAGGCGCATGTGTGTACTCAGTATGTATGTATGTGTGTGTGTGTGTGTGTGTGTGTAGGGGGAATTGGATATAAATTCAATTCAAAAATTAAAACTACATTTCAAGTGACTCAACACTGCAGTGAAATCAAGGAAAAGTAATTTTAAAAAGAGCATTCTGTAAAATTACTGTTGCCTTTTGGACCTGTCAATTACATGGACTATTTGCATTTGATCATTTTAAGTACAAAAATAGATTTAAACCATTGTGTGTGTAATGACAAATGTTCAGAGAAATTTTTTAATAATACAGAACTGCGGATACTTTAGTATTCTATAGTATTTGCATGCAAAAAAGCAAAAATAAGTGACAACAACAAATTTTCATATACGCTTGAAACAGGGTAGGAAAACATAGGACAAACAGGATTAAGTTTCCAGGACCTGATGCGGTGAAATAAACCGGGAGACCTACATACAGCAACTTCAGCAAGAATGTACAGCCCGCACAACAAATGCCCTCATCTCTTTAGCTCTTTGGCCCAGTTTTCTGCAGTCATCTGTGCAGGTTTGCTAAGCCTAATTCCCTCATGTCCGCAGAAATCAAATCATCGAACATCACTGGGCACGTGCGGAGGGCAGGGGGAATGAAGATAACGTGAACCGAGCCCCGGGTAGGAGATCACGTGACGCCGTATGCTTGCATTGTTAAACATGCTTTTATCCCACTCGACTCTGTGCTCTAGTTTTAAAACGGGACGTGGGGTCAGTAAGTGGAAAATGTGCCACGTTGTTTGCGCATCGTTTTGAATCTGAGTTTATTCAATCGTATACTCTTTATGTTCGCATTTATTTAGTTTTCGCCGTGTCTTTTGAGAGAAAGACATAGATCTAGTAATTTGGAAGTAAAATGAATAAACAGTGCATGTCACTCTTTCTACAGTACTTATAGGTGGTCACCTAAACCTCACCCTCACCGTACCCTTAACCCAAAAGGGGAACTGATTCTGACGGCGTAATTCACTCTGATGCGAGACTGTCCCGTGTGCATGCCCTGTGTGTATCATTCAAAGAGGAAGGGCTAGAGGAATAATGTCGATGAGGAAGTCTCATTGTGTCCTTTTGCATTGATCGCTCCAGATAATCAAACAACATAGCAAGGATAAATATGCCTTTTATTTTCCACAGGTCTCCACAGATTAAAAGAATATTGCACCATTGTGCCTGTAAATATGTAACTATGCATCCTGAATTCTTGTCTCCTTCACACTGAGAGGAAGTTTTCAACTCTCCATTATATTAATCAATGCTGTTGCATGCATCTTGAGCAATGGGAGTGGTTGTGTGTTTGAATTCTGGGTGGGATATTATTAGTTTGTATTTGAGAGAGGCGCTTCCTTGGTTACAGCACTAATAAGAAAAGAAAACAAATGCATTTTACAAAAAGTATAAGATGTGTAACAATTTTAGGGAATACAAGTGTCACTGAATTCCAAAAACTAAGAAGATGTAAAAGGCCTCTTTGTTCAAACGGTTAAAACGTTTACATCTTTCAGCGAGGTTGAAAGGTTCCTGGATAGAGCGCAGTCTTGGTGAGATGACTGTTTATGAATTACAATTAGAAGCAACTAAAGCCCTAGCTACCGTGGCTAACAGGCTAGGGGAGAGAAAACAGGAAGAGGGTTTCCTTGAAGTGCCAGTTACTGGAAACTCACCAGAGCAAAGAGGTTTATGAAGGAAGACAAACACTGTATTCTGTCAAACATACAGCAAGACAACGTGTCACATAAGGTAAACCCTTGAGGGAGGAGGCAGCAGATGCACAGAAATGATCTGTTTGTGGTTCACAGTCCTGCTGTGACTGTTTTTTTCCTCAGTGCAATATACGGCCCTGTAGGGTTTTTTAATTCACTGTTTTGCCACCAGATGCCTTGTAAAAATACCTGGCCACTTATCACACTGGCAAAATGTAGAATAACTGTTGGGCTGACCCAGTTGGACAGAGAAACTAGGTGAGCGCATTCTCCTCTGATCCAGGCAGGTAATGCTCTCCCTGGTGCCCTGCTGCTGAGAGATATCAGAGTAATCCACACTGATCTGTCACTGCGGGACACTGGAGGAGGGAGTGGAGGGGGGGGGGGGGGGGGGGGGGGGGTGCTGTAGTGTAGTATATTTCACCCTCTCTCATACTCTCTCCTCTCCATTTAGTGAATAGCCACTCAGCCCTGGTCCTGGAGGATGCCTTCACTCCAGTCAGTCAACCAGGCACTCCATCACAATAACTCAACTTCTCTTGACTCAAACTGTCTTGACTGGCCAGCTTGGCCTCAGCTCTGATTGGTTTCAGCTGCGTCAGAGGTACTTCATCCACAAGTCACTGTCCACTTTGCATGATGGACTCGGTTGACCTAGCAGCGGCATACAAAGTAATATTGTGGTCTATGAACATAGTATATCCTTATCTTTATTATTTACATTAACTTCTGCTCCCTCTTAAAGATCACTACCTATTACGATATTCTTTCACAGGATTAGTGTTATTGCACAGCAAACTAATGATATTTGTTGAGCAGGTACAGCCAATATAATTTACAATTGTTATGAAAAGTTTTTCACAATTAATATGTTACTGCATTACATTTCAATACATACATTTCAATACTGCAATACAAATCAATAATTTATTTAAGGGTCATCCCTAAACATAATAGACAATACTGAGGAATAGATTTTTAAAAAATAACCAGGGGGGCTCGTTGGCCAGTAGCCACTGTATCAGCCAGTTGATATTTTGAAGAGTTAATGCTCAGAAATGAGACAACAGACTGCTTCCAGCTAAGCCTTCAGAGAATAATGCACTCATTTAGAGGTAGATTCATGGTGTAATTGAAACAGAATTTGGTTATATTTTGAGCTGGAACTTGGAATTACACTTCCAAGAAGAACCACGATGCAAGAGGGAGGAGGGTGAGTTAAGCTCAAGTACAACAGCAGTGTTGAACAGAGTCAGATAACTATAACAAATGTGTATTATATATCCTTACTGTCATGCAAAAACCAAAGGAGTCTTTTTTCGTATCTGATGTCAAACTGAAACAATTGCACATTTTGTTACAGTGACGAATTTTTGCAAGTATAGAAAATTGAGGCATGGTAGTAAACAAATATATTTGTTTATTCCGTTTTCTTTCATCAATCATCTGCTTTGGTGGTTCCTGTTCCTTATCTTCAGAACCTATTGGACATGCTTGTTTTCTCACTGGTTAACCTCATGTAATTAGGTCTGAGCTTTGATTTGATCAGACTGGTCTGATTTGAAATGCATTTGTCTGCCAGATAACTTTTGTGAAAGGAATGCATTGCTGGAGGTGGGAGAAAAGGAAAAAATCAAAGGTATTTAAACTTCTTTTCTTAATTGGTGCTGGCAATGAAATAGTCCAATTGATTAGTTGTTAATTAGCTTGTTTGGATTGCAGGAAATCAAACAGTCAAACAACCAATTAGTCTTAATTGGCACAACTTCCGCAGGTTTAATGGGAAGTCATACATAAGTTTAAATAAGGCTCTTTTCTTTGCACAAACACACCTCTAATAATACATTACTTGAAAGGATGTACAGTAAATAACTGACAACAGATGTCAAATCCAGATTTGTCCTTTAATAAAAAGCTTAATCAAGCTAATTAAAAGAACCTTGGATGAGAACCAGCAAACAGTGAGTTCCTAAGACCTAAGTTCCTGATATAGAAACACTGTCCTTGTGCCACATGCTGTAAATGTTACCTCAATTGCTCTGCATAGGGAAGAAATGAAAAACATACCACAGAGATGACTTTTAAGGTTTTTATTACATGAATTGAACACAAGCCAGTGCAACTCCAATGACAAAAATGTGTCACGAAATGAACAGCACTCAGTAAAACATGAGTATGTTTGGTGGTCTTGCTTTCTGGTCTCAACCTCCCTGTCTCGTCGGCCATGTGCTGCGTCTGCTGTGGTGGTCAGTGCAATGAAAACACAGCGCGGTTTTCACTTGTTTCCTTTCCTTTGCACTCTTGCATAGCTGGGTATGTCAAAGTGAAAAACCTAATTTTGAGCTATGAATCTACGATCGTATCAGGGCGGATCCTTCACATCTCCACAGTCCTCCATTATGGAAGACAGCTGAAGACTAACTGAAGATAAGGATCTAAGGAAATACAGGAGCATTGTTCCTTTCCTTAAACTATTTAATCCACCTCTGAAAGCTCAGACTATAACAGAATACATATTAGACAGATTAACAGGGGACATAGACTAAAGTACTACATCGTACCATTTGTCTTGGCACTAAGCCCTATTAGTAGTACATGTATTCACTTGCGATTATAGCAGCACGTCAGAGTTTGTAGAGTGATTTCCTAAGAAATGCCAAGGTTTTGGAGTAATAAGCATGAATTGTGTCCAGCAGTGTGACTAAATTTTAAAAAACCTCTGCAGCAAAAATTGTGTGCACTGTGCATGTGGGGAAAAAGAGAAATTATCAGCTGAAATGTTACATACAGAATGCTGTGTCTTTCAGAACATTATTAGTTCATTTCATATTACAGACAGATGCTGTTCCTTGGAACCTTTCCACCTGTTGAAGCTATCTGTTCATAATTTACTTGTTCATTCAGAACGATGACCTTTTATGGATTGATTGGTATTACAAGTAACTGAGACCACAGACAGTGAAGGTTTTTTGTTTTGCTTCTCAAAATCAGTCTTTTTACAGTACTTATACAAAAGTAATAAAAAACAGTCCTTACATTCAGTGGTTATCAGGGATATTGCCTTTTAAAAAGAGCTCATCTCTTTCCTCGCTTGCTGCATTTGAGGAATGCCCTCGGACAAACTCTGGATCAGAGGAGTTCACAGTATTAAAGGGTATCATGGGAGACCTGAAGAGGAGCAAACTACGTTGCTTAAAGTGCAAATAGGGCTTGAAACAGCAGCGTGTTGCTGGGATAACTGGGGAGTTCTGTGAATGCAAGACAGCTAAAAAAAATCTACTAATGCCTCACCTCCAGGCCAGAGAGAATGTAACAGCGTTTGTAGTGTCATAACTAGATAGAATGAGGAGCCGTGGTAAAGAGTGTGTGGTCGTGGTGGTCTTGAGGGAGGCGGTCTCTCATGCCGAAACGTACTGGGGAGGGGGCTCCTTGGGTGGAACAGCCACAATTTCATCGTAAGGTGGTAGCAGCACCTACAGAAAAAAAAAATGCAACACAAAGACAGGTGAGGAGGACATTGCATTGCAGGTGAAAGACAGACATCTCCACACATCTCTACGCTACTCCTACCAGTCCTGCTCTTTTCTCAGCCTCCACAACAGCTGGTCACCCAATCGATTCCCCTGTTCACAGACGCAAATGCCCACTCCAGACAGAGGTCTTACTTATTGTATTACAAAAGCGATGATGCTAATTTGGGACAAGGGTCAGACTTAAGCCCTGGGGGGAAAAATACTCTAAACTCTCCGTAGGAAGGCCTAACACATTAATGAGAGGATTTCAGGCTGTCAGGACACGCAAAGGGCACTTACATAAGGCATTACAGCGGAGGAGAGAGATTTGCACTTTGAAAATGGCATTTTCAAGAGTAGCTGGGTACTGTACGTTCGGGGGACTAGTTCTGCGACCCGACCCACCTGACACCGGTAATCCCCAGTGGCAGTTATTTCACGAACCGTCTGCTAAGCGTCACAGATTCCGAAGAAATAAGAGGAACACCGTGTGCACCGGTGACATCATGAATGTTACCGCACTGTTGTGATCATTTGTGAATCTTGTTCCAGAGATGCGGCTAATGTATCCCAGCATACTGCTTATTCAACAGCTCGTAATCTGTCTGTGCCTCTGCATTGTGCAACAGCAGGCATTTATTGAAAGACAGGCTGCGCTGGGAGAGGGTAATACATGCGATGCTGGAAGTTATTGCAAAAGATGTGAAATGCTGAAAACCCTAAGGGGTAAAGTGCCCCCTTAAGTACATTAAGCACCCCAGAAGCATTGAAACAACACTGCATCCATCACAATGAAACAAGCCAAAGCCATTTCCACACCCTAAACCTGACCCTCTAAAGCACTGAGCTGGGGCTTTGATTTCTGGCATGCAATACTACACCAATAACACAATTAAAGACAAGAAAGATAAGGAATACAACATAAATTCAATACGAAATCATGAAATCATTTTTTAGCTAATCGTCAACATCAGAAACCACCCCGGACTGAGGCCTGTCCAGCGTAAGGCTAAGGGCTGGAGCGGGGCTGTCCTGGGGCCACCGCGGATCAGGAGGGGATTACCGAGGGTAGACACCGGCCCCTGAGACAGCGCCCTCCTAAATGCCCTTGTTAAACACTGACTCGGCATTATGGAGCACAGCAGGTTAACAATAGGAATCCAGCCGTGACGCAGGTCGAAGGAATCTACTGTCCAGCACCAGCTAAACATAAAGGATCACTGACCTCCTGAACTCCAATCAAATGCTGCAGCAACTGTAGCAGTAATAATATAGTACAGTAATACAGAATTACAGGACAATAGTACAGTACAAAGGAAGATAATTCCTTTAATCTTATAGGGAAAGAGATTGCTTGTGACTGTGCTATAATTCTCTGTGATCAACACTCCAAACTGCAGGGGCAGTTTAACCTGAGGGACAGACTCACATTGTAGAATGTTTCAACCAGTGTGGTGTGTTGCTCAAGAGAAAGTTCCATCTATGTCTAAGATGAGTTAGCCAAGCTATTTTTACTAGATAGCCATATTAAACTGAATTACCATTCCTTTACTGCAGTAAGATGTTAATTAGCTAGCTAATGATTGTGACACTACTTTTGCCAGAATAGCCTATTAGCAATTTAGATGAAATTCATTAAAATTGTGTGGGGGTTATGTGATTGCCCAAAAAAGACACATATGCAAAAATAAAACATATACAAAAATATTCCATATCTCTTCTGAGGGTAAACCATTGTGAATGTCCATGGAATGTCCATTTGCAAGCAATGCCACTGTGCAAGTCCACAATATGTTCGAAGTGAGATCAGAGGTGACATGGAACACCACTGAGAAATATTTTTTCAACGACCGATTATGGTCACAGCATGAGGAAAACGTATCAATGACTTTTTTCATTTTAAAAAAAATAAAAATCTAATTCCGCTAATTGTGACAGGGAAGGAGACCTGAACTTCTTGATTCTGGATATAGGTCTTGGACAGGAATTGCTTCCTTTGGTTTTGATACAGACGTTCTTGTGAAAGTGACTTACAGCGGTGTCGTTTGTGGTGACGTACACCAGGACCTCCGTGGAGCCTCTTCCGCTCACGTATCTGTAGCAGTTCCACACACAGCCAATCAGGTACGCCTGGAGAGGAAACAATGCTCAATATTAACAAGATTCAGAATGTTGATGTATGTGTTACACTAGGTTTTTGGAATGTCTGGCCACATTGCTCTGTGTCAAATAAATATAACAATGACTACCAAATATGAAAATAACTTTGTTTCTGTAGTTTTAAATTGAATAGTTTTTTCATGGTGAAGGCAAACATAATGGATGAGGAAGCTACTTACTGTCCCTGTTAGGAGTGTCTGCCAACACCACTATCTACCTCATAGCCTGGAAGGCATAATAAGGAAATTCCAGACACAATGGACAATTCAATCCAAAGGGTTTTGTCAAAGTGTCAATTACCAGCCCTCTGCTTGAAAACAATCTGAGAAATCTCAGATTCCAAGCGAGGGAGGTTGTATCTGTAATGTCCCATTTGGCTCTTTGTGGGTAAGAGTAGTGAGTGATTTTAAAGAGTCCATATACAGTTAGCAGTTTGGCATGGTGCATTCTAACACACCCACTTTGTCTTCGGAGGTCACACCCATGCCTTGTGATATGATTTGGTACATGGTGGGCAGGCTTGTGTGAAAATTTTGAGGAGAAGACAGCAGTTGGTCACACAGACTCTCTGTACCCCTCCCTGAGGGAACGGCCAAATGCCAGAACAGGACAGGTGGCCCAAGGGTGACACAAAGCAAGCTTGACCCTCTCCCTGCAGTGACAGTGGCCTTCAGCCAAACATGTGCCGTGTTGACTGCCTTCCCCAAAGCTGAGCTTAACATCGCACTAACAAGCACCACTAACACAACCCACAGATTAAGCTGAAAGGAATATGATTGGGGAATCAGCCAATCATATCACTGCTAAGTCAACACAATTTTGTTAAGTCAACACAGTATTACTGACCAGTGAAAGAGTAGTGGGTGCCATATTTTCATCTGTTGAAAACTTGATTCAAAATAACACGCTTCTGATAACAAACAGTGCTTCTGTGGTAAACTTGCTGTTTATTTTACATGTAGTATCGTGATATGTTTTGGATTCCGTGATCTAGTGACTGTGATGTATGGTGGTATACTTGGCTTCCCTTGTCTAGTCAAGCTGTACAAATTATCTTGTGGTAAGGCTTGCATAATGTTTTGCTCGCACACACTGGTTTGGGAGTGTTGTTAGCCTGGTCTGACACTGTTGCTCATTCAACTTCAATGGATACACTCCTGTTCCTTTGTGCTGGAAGCTGCTCTAGATAAGAGTGTCTGCTAAATGAATGTAATGTAATGTAATATAATATTGTGGAAGCATTGTTCACGGATGACCAGTTTTAATGTATTTATATCTTGTATTTGTCATGTATTTGTAGAAATGTAATGTAGAGAAAACCGATGTAAGAGCGTGTGGGAAAGGTCATACCAAAATAGATGTTCTGTTGTGCACTTCAAATCAAATGTATGTCATCTCTGCATTTTTCTTAATTCTATTAAATACTGTTTTCACCACTGAAATCATTAATATTTTTCCACTGTACAACATTTTTGCACTCTTACCAGACAGCTGCATGTATATATGAGATTACATCGGATAGGAGATTTAGCTGTTTGTCATCAACAGAAGCACTCCCAGGAGAATTTATGTCTGCCTTGCATTTAGTATTTATGAAACATCCTTCCTTAAAAAAAAACCCATTTGCTAATTTGGGTTTTAATGGGAGCGAGTGTTGCGCTAATTTTAGAGCTGAGGCTTTATCTCAGCGGAGTAATCTAACACTCTCTCTAATGCTTGCAGCCAGTCAGCGAGTGGAGTATTTCCCAGAGGAAGTCGCCTAGATAACGCTGGAATTTGGGACCAAATGTTGGTCGGCGTACCTGAGGCAACGGGAGGTCGAGATTATAATTTAATTCTCATTGCATTTACATTTTCCTCTTCCCAAACAGGAAAGGGACAGACATCACAGCTGCTACAGTTACATTTAATGCCCAGCCCAGCTCCGTTTGAAACCACAGAATTCAATGTTATTCACAAAATAGCACACTGCACATACTGCTCAATAACTGAACAGACAAAATACATGAGTTACTGAGACGTAGTTCACACTTCAATGGAGAAATGCCATGCTGAAAAAGGGCAATTCATCATGGAATCTTTACTGCATTAACTACATATTTGCACCAATTACTAGCCCAATAAGTTCAATAACCTTATCATTGCAAAAACTTGTAGACAGCATGGGTCAAAATGGGTAAATATTAGTAAATATTCCAGCCTTTGGCTCAGAAATGGAAACTGTGTTAAAGCTACGTTCAGCTATGAGGCCACAATGACCAAAACATACACTTGATACACTTCTGTTCTTTTGAGCTGGAAGTCGCTCTGGATAAGAGCATCTGCTAAATGAACGTAAAGTAAATGTAATGTAAAACAACCAGCTGCTCCTCTGTGGCTCATCTGTGAAACAGAGCCATCACCTGTTCCCCAAAAACTGTTCATGTCTTTTTTGCTTGTTTTGTTTTGATTATTGTTAGTTATTATTTCTACTAATAGTGAAACAGTTTGACTGTTGTTAAATTGGGTAACTGTGTGTAACTGAGGATCCTTCTCTCCCATCTTACCAAATAACTGATTTGTAGTTATCAACTTTATGCAAAACAGATTTGTCTTTATCTGCAGAACTGTGAACTGTCTGTCTGTTCACAAGCAGTTAGTTAATAGGCCACACATTGCCTACTCAGAGCCACGTTAAATGCTGGTGTGTGCTGGTGCTTTCATCACAAGCGATGAATATAATAATATATATAATATATAAGTGATAATACCTAAGTGAGTAATGGGTTGAAACAATATTGAAATCACACCACTTAAAACTGACCTGAGTGTGGTGCGCAAAGTAGTGCTTACCTTGAAGGCCAGGATACAGCCGATGAAAAGGAGTACCATGAAGACTAGGCACGCATTGTTCGTAGACATGATCTCGTCTTTGTATGGAAAATTCCCTGGCTGCGAAGGTGGGGAGTGGGGCAAAGATGAAGACACAGGTGAAGAGAGGTCACAGGTCAACTCCAAATATATAACATTGAGCTCAAAGATGACGTAGGAACAGAGGAACCTGGCAGGTCTGTGTACTCACCAGCTGCTGGAGATAATCCTGAACTGTGTCAGGGTAGACCAAAACACTAATTGCAACCAAGGTGTTAAGGGCAAAGTCAAAGACTTGATAGCAGAAGAATGGAATAATCCAAGCTGCATGTTGCTGTAAAGGCAAGAAATTTTTAGATTAAGGGTTATTGCAGGAAAATGGTAATTTCATCATCATTTTGATAAAAAATAAAAAGCCTTTTGAAGTACACATGTGGAATAATGGCATTACTGACACACCCATATAATACGTTACGTGCAGTTATTTCATGGTTCACACTGTAATGACATTACCTTATATGCACCGTATGTTGCCATTCCACATATTAGGATCATAAGTAGGGAGATAGCCGTGGCAATGCAAATATCTGTAAGAAAAAAAAAACACTTCATAGGCATGCTAATTATAATGTTATCGCAAAGGGCTTCACAGGACAAGCAGGAACACAGTAACTCATTCTGAGGACTTCGCTCATTTAGTCTGAGTTGCATCCCTCGAGCGGTCGTTCGTTTGAGTTCTCTCAAACTTGTGCTTTATGTAACAGAGGAGCTTTGTGCTGAATTGTAATGATGTCTCCAATGGCTCCTCTGTGTGAGTCGAGTGACCATGGAAACGGCTGCCAATCTTGGTGTCCCGCTGCTCCTCTGACCCTTAACTCTTCCGCACACATCTAGAATTTGCGCTGGGGAAAAGAGGTAGGGGTGTGATGTAAGTGACAGAGAGAGGAAACTCTCTTTGTCTCTCCACCATATTTATTGAAATTTATACTGGATTACCCTGAAAAGGCTCTGGTGTGTGGCACACACGCAAACGCGTGCGCTAAATATGAAAACAACTGACACAAGCTGGAGTCACGCACGAGGACGAGAGCACAGAATCGATCCTGCTGTTGTCCTGACCTCACGCATCCCAGCGCTGGAATTCAATAACGTGCCGGGTTTGCCCTTTGCATGTTTGATGCCAGGGATATACTGCTGGGGGTAGGAGAGCTACAGGAAACTCAGAGCTGCTGTTCCACTGACACACGGCCAGCAGACACACGCTGAGCCAAAGTCAGCCAATCAGACGTGAGAAGATGTTACCCATCAACCATGTCCACATTCCTATGGCTATAAGAAGCACGTAAATGGCCTCAGCATCATGGCACAGAACAGAGGAATTCCTTCCGTTAACAAAACATGTGTAAATGAACTTGGTGTTCCCTCCTGTCACATCAAAGGAACTAGACACACCCGTCCACACGCAACGTTTGTAGTTTCAATGCTACAAGAAAACACCAGAAAATTCTCCCTCTTAATCCCCCGCATCTGCGAGATGCCCATTCCGTACTCAGACTACTCTGATTATTCCAGTCTACTCAGACTTCTCTAGTTGGTAGCCCCGATATGAGGAGAGCCAAGCTGGAGGCAGGGAATCAGAGGACTGCTTAATCCTGCAGAATTGGGACAGTCAGTTTTAATCAAAGTCACTGGTGCCCATGCTAGGAATGCGGTCTGCTAGTTCCCCATTGGCCATCGGGCAATAACAAAAAGCTTTGCTGCGTGCAGTGTATGTGTGTGTGTGTGTGTGTGTGTGTCCGGGGAGTTCAGAGGTCTGTTAATAGAGCACACTGTAAGGGTTTCACTAGCGGGCCTTTGGGTTCCCATGTTCTGATACTTGCGGTGTGCAAGATGAGAAAAACCTCAGTTGCACTTTCCTCTGCTCCAAAAAGCAAAACGCTAAGGTGATTCACGGTCCAGCCAGGTACTGACACACTCATTATTTGAGAATAAGATCTACCACTTGTGCCTTGTTAATCCTAATAAAATCAATAGGACATAAGACACTAGTGACACACTATGCCCAGAATGTTGAATAATGTTCCTACAATTTTAGCACATATAGTATAATATATTGACACATAGTAAACATGCTGGGCAAGGTTTCAGTTTAAAAGAGTAAAAGTGAACAGAACATTACAACCTAAACTGTGTCAAAATATGTACAATGATAAGATTCATAATGTGGACATTATCTGCTATCTCAAGACTCACCCCTGTTAATTTAATACCCACTGCTTGCATTAACTACTGTAGCCAAGTATTCAGGTAATCATAGTCATGTGTTTTAACACTTACTCGCATCATCCATGACATCGAAGTTGTTGGCCAGCTCAACCCTGGTCATGTGGTAGTGGTATTGGTCAGGATCACTGAGGGCCGTGAGGAGAATGAGAAGCACCACAGCATTGATGAGCTGCAAAAAGGAAGGACAAGTGAGCCAGGAACAGGGAAATTCTGGGAAATGTTACTTGTTTCTTCTTCTTTTCCTCGGTACCTGTACATGACTTCTAAAGCCCTTTATTCTCTATGGTTTGTCATTTGAAATCAAACATTAAACTCTGATACATGTTAGTATTATTAGAATGTCTGGCTCCATGTCTTTGTCTTCTGCCTTTCATATTTTGTTAATGTGACAACTGCTTATCATTAAAAACATAATTATTTATGCCACAATTAAAAGAGAAATGCGTAAGAAAAGAGAAAGCTGTAGGAAAGCATCCACACAACCACCCTCTTTGTCTGGTTTCACAATTGTGCAGACTCTTCAGCAACAACAGAGGCTACAATGCCCACATAAGCAGTTCTCCTTCAGTAAAATTCTAATGACCAGCCCCTTCTCGTGTTTACCACTTCACACATTGGCAGAGTTACAAAGTCCTACTGAATGAGTGAATCATGTGGATAGCACGTCACAATGAACCCTTGCGATTGCTTCAGTGAATCCCCAAGGGTGAATCTCCCAGACAAAGAGTTAACGGCTTAGGTCAGCAGAGAGCGGTGAAAGTTATTTCTCAAAGCCACCTCTAAGCAGGGTCTCACTGGAGAAAACATCCTGGACGGGCGCCAGGAGTTAAGTCGGTTCCGGCATCATTATGAATGCGGTCGAGTGGTTAGACGGTACATTGTCTCTCTCTCTCTCTGCAATTTGTGCCAAGGCAATCCCAGGGGTCCGTGCAGGCTGTCAGTCAGTCAGAATCTCAAATTATCATTCATGATCGTGATCTCAAACTCTCGTCAACTCAAATCAAACAAACAATCCCAGTAATAGGTAACGGTTTTGTAAGGTGAAAGAGTACAGCCTGAAAGTAAGTTCAGCAGATCTGTCATTTTCCTCACCTCTGCCATTGTTTTTTTTTTTGTTTGTTTGTTTTTGTTTTGTTGCCTTGCCTTATCACTCTTGGTTTTTGTTTGGTTTTCTTCCATAATTGTTTATGGCTTCTATTTACGTTATCATGACACAATGATTTATATTAAATTGAACTGATTTAATATTTCCCAATGTTTATATTTTATTTTATATGCATGCTAGGTCGCTAGCAGTGGCATAGGCAATCCAGTTGTATCCATCAAACTTTCACGTCCAGAACTTCTGGGATGCCCAAAGTATCCAGCATATAAGGACACCATAATAACTCAATTACCAGCCAAATACCAATTATATGCTTTCTGGAATTTATGAGGGGATTTTTAAGATGCTGGATGAAGCACTGTTGCCATAGCGTAGCGTGTGTATGCTTCAAAACCCAAAGTAAAACGTAACTTTTAATGTGTCAAAACTGTTTTGAAAACCCAAGTCAACCTCACTATACATGCGGAATCAGGACGTTCAACAAAATCAGCAACAGTCCTTGACGGTCGCTGAACTGTTGGACAGCTCCGTTGGGATGGGCGAGCGGAAACGGAGACCGTACTTTTACTGGATAAAAACATAATTTTTTTCTGCAAACATCAGCTTTAAAAGCATGTCTACTTCCTTTCCGCTCAGTGTTAATTAAACAACTAGTTACACAATTGTTTATCAATGGTTTAACTGAGATTATTTAGGAGGAATATCGAAAAGATCTAAATAACAGTGACAATGACAGTGTATCAATGGAATTTTAGTGGCATAAGCAGTCCATTTCGGTTTCCCTTGTTTGAATGTTGATTTACGTCAATTTTCCATAGTCAGAGGAATGACGTGCTGTACATAGCCGCATTTCTCCAAAGCCTCTCACCGGTACTATAATTAGCCTATGGTACCTTAGCACCTTGAACTCCTCACTTGTCAACTTTGATATCGATTTCTCGTGTTTTCAACAGATTCTGGGGTTTCTTAGAGCTTTCTCCTTAGAGCTTATTCACTGTAGCCTCAGCAGTTAGATAAATATATAGTTACATACCAAAAGGACGGGTGCGTTCAGCTAGAGGTCAAGGAATTATCGCGCTAATACTTCTATTTATACTACCTAAGAGCCCCTATGCCAATTAAAACGATCATGAACTTGAAATGCATTCGTCAGTGCGACAATACATTGTCAAAACCTCGTTAACATTATTTAGGAAATTAATCGAGCTTCAAGCAAGGCATTTTGAAAAAAAACAAAAAAAAAAAACAATTAAAAGCTGAAGAAGGCCACATGCAATTTATACCAAACAATGAGGCGTAATGTGTTGCTATACTCTAACGTGAACATATCGAATAGGCTATCATCCTTTATTTGTATGCTGCTTAAAACATAACATACAATGTTAACGACCAACCGCGACCAGTAGCAATGAAGAATCTAGATGCATATGGAGAAGACATTTCCGCTCACCATGTACCATATCCCCAAAATAATGGTGCCAGTCCGGACATGACAGCAGAGACAGCAGCTGGTCGAGTACCACCGGTCCCACGGGGAAATCATCTTTCAGCTCGGGGTAGTCTGTCTATTTCATGTATGCAATGAACATTAATGATTTAATATTTTCTTCAATGAGTCGACTGATGAAATCCTCCTCCTCAGCGTCGCTGCATTCGGTCAGAGCTGTCCGAAATCCTCCGATGTTTCTGTAGTCCGGTGCGCCTCTCAGCAGCGCAACATTAATCTAGCTCATCTCTGCGACACGTGACCAGAGCAGGATTTAAACTGGGATCAGAAAACCTGTGATGCAATTCCTTGTTCCAGAAGAAGCCTAAGATGATGGCCGGGAAATCGGAACTGAGAGATTAGTTTTATTTACAGGTGTTTTGACATGTTCGCGTATTTCTGATTGCGCGTTCTGGTTTGGACTCAGCAATGACGACATCTAAAGATAACTTAATAATAATCATTATATTCAGAATTTCTGAGACCATTCATTGAAACACGGGACTTTTATGAAAATTCCATTTAAGTAGCGCCCCTAAAATTGGGTAGCCTGCGCTATGTTATTATATGTTTTCATTCTTTGTAGTCAGTATAGGTGCATTTTAACTTTTTATTGTAAAAACGCTCACATGTAGGCCTACGCATTTTCTTCATCTTTCTTAAAAGCTAAGAATATCTGGAACTACTGGAATTTATTCACATCAATACAACTATTCCATGCTCTACACCGTCCAATAAGGCATTCTACTCAATTATAGGCTACACCGTAGAATTTATTGCACTGACACCGTAAAGAGTTCGCTACTAGTTTGTTTAAATCGTACCGTACAGACATACAGAAAGAATCGGTGATTTTATGTCCCAGAGTTATGCACTAATAATTACCGAGCATCAAATTTGATGGTCTCTGTTCGAATAATTATAGCCGTACCCTGACGACTGGCTTTGGCAAGTAACCTACCATGGAGAAAGTTTCGCGACTGGACATTCTCAAAATACTCAATTAATACTTTCTTTCCTGAAGAAAGCTGTGTGGAAGGCAGCGAATTAAAGAATCCCACTATAAATACCATGTCAGAAATGTGTCAGAACTTTTCTTGACCAATGCAAAAGCCAAACAAAGCACATAGTGTCCTCCTTCACCTGCACTTGTGATGAACAACCCTTCTTAGAACCAGTACAAATATTCCAAGCTCTGAAAATTGCTAGCAATTGCACTGTGAGGTAACACATAGGTGTAGTGTCCCACAACGCACCCATTATTACACAGCTAAATGAAGATTCCAACAGTTTTGTAGAACCGGAATTTTACTGTTTCAAATGGAAGTTTAAAATATATAGTTACAGTATGTTATCCATGCATTACAGAAATTACATTTTGTGTTTCTCCTAGCATAGCAGTGTTTCATGCATTCACCTGAATTCACATTCACTTTGGATTTCCACTGCTTTAAACATGCCAGTCAAACAATGTGCCTCTTTTCGCATGAGAAAAGTTAACCACTGAATCTGTATGTTGAACCAGTTACACGCCCAGTAATAATAAATACTTGAGTCAAAATAAAAATGGTTTGGAAAATAACTCAAAAAAAGCTGAACTAAGTGAGTATCAAGCTGACCAAAATGCCAGTTTACCTATAAAAGGTCAAGCTTCTAATTCTGGGAAAGTCTAAATATTACTTTCCTATGTGTCACACTGGGCTATTTTCTTGCTGATTTTTCAGTCTCTCACTGAATATAGCAAAGTTAAGTGTAAATGAGTAACCCCATTGATTTAAACAGTAATCTAAATGAAAACGTGTTAATCCCCTGGAGGCTTGCCTTTGAGTGGACCTTCATTCATAACAGCACTGAAGAGGGATAGGAGGGAAAAACGTGACCATCTTTCTGTACGTGCAGAAACGTGCAGATATTGGCTTGAATGGCAGGGGATTACTCAAATCCTAAACCAAATGAAAAAAAAAAGCCAAAGGAGGACAGCAGTCTCATGCCACGAGACACATCTGCCACATTGACTGGAGCCGCTCTGTTTAAGGGTATTTGTGCCAAGAATGCATCCTGCCCTAACTCCGTCTGATGACACGGATTTACTTCTCAGACATCAGGTCTGTATTTGTAACCTTTTTAATCCCACATCGCAACACCATAGGTCTTACTATGAAACGCCCCACCGAAAGCACAGATGAAGCGGCATTGACCATGAAAAAGTGCTGAAAATCAGTATAGACCTTGTATCACAATAACACTTTTCCCTGTTGGTTGAAGTGTTTTTTTTTTCCTGGGTTGTTCTTATTTTTATACATACAGTGTAGACTTTTAACAGCATCTGTATCCCTAGGAAGATGACAGTGTAGCCCAGTGTTTCTCAACCCTCTCCTGGAGGACCAGAAACACTGGTGTAGCCAGTAACAGAGCACCTTCTGAAGTTTTTGAATGTTCTACAATGCATATCACTCCAAACCATATGATTGCCCTGGTTTGCAAAAAGACAATGTATCCTATAACATTCAGTATGTAGCCAGTTCCTAAGAACACAATCAATCGGAGTAGCATTACCAGACAAGTCATGTTTACTGGAAAAAAAAAACTCTGGCATTGGCCTACAGGACATAAGACATTTATTATAACTGGTTGTAAATGTGTTGTCCTCTTGTAAGGAAGATAAAGTGAATTTGGATGTACTGCATCTGATCTTATAGGGCTCTAGTAAGCATACTCTGAAGATGGAGCAGAGTGACCTCTGGAATGCAGAAGTTTCAAGTGTCCTTCCTCTGACCACAGCAGAGTTGCCCCTTACCAGAAAACTGAAAACCAGAAAGCTTTTTCAGCAGATTAATTTTCTCAATTTATTTCAACAAATCAACTTAGAAATATCATTGCAATTTTACAAACCCTTTTAATGTACGCAATAATACTGGATTCTACACTCCAGAAACAGGTAGAAATACATCGATTTAAAATTTTGCCATTATTGGTTAGGAAAAGAAAAAAAAAAAAACAAAAAAACACTATCACTACTAAGGCAGGTCTTTCTGAAGCTCCACCCTAGTGCCTTCTATCATTACACAGATCCAAGAGGGCCACAGATCCGAGTACAGGGGCACTGCAATACGCTTACCTAATTCAAAGCCTGGCAGACAAGGCCCTGCTGATAATTCAGTAAATGCCACAAGTTTCAAACCTCGATGTTCATGGTCCACTTTTTAAACACTCAAAGGCTATGTACAGTGAGTGGTACTTGTCACAGCATTACTAGTCAATAAAAATCTGCCCATCTCTTTTTTTTTGTCATTTTATCGCAGTGTCCAAGCATGGTTCATCAGTTTCATGCATGAATAATTTCTCGAAGTGAAACTTAGACAGCCACTCTCCCCTTGTCGCCTTTGATGACAACTTGATCAGGGAGAACAGAAATACTTGCAGTGAATACATCTAAAATGCACGTAATATATACTACAGGTTAAGGCAATAGAGTTTCATTCCATATAACCGTCTTAGTAAACCAGACCACATGGATTAAAGCTGTTCAAAATGTCCTTCTCATCCTCTGTAACGAGACATATTGCACCCCATAAGTCACCAGTTTCTTAACACAGTCAAATAATCATAATCAGGAATGAAATGTTTACATTCTACCACAGTCTTCTAAATCTGAAAACAAATATAACCGGCAGTTACAGCGCACTCACAGAAAAAAAATTCAACCATAAAAAAAGGCCCTTTAGATTCTTTACATGCGGCATGGCTTTTTTTCTGTAACGAAGTAGTCACCAGAAGAAAAGTTCCAGAATCATCTGACAAAGTAAAAGGATAGAAATGTTAACATCTCAGGTCAGGGCACAAAGCAATACGGTAAGAAAAAATACACCCAGGAAAGAGAGCTACTAAGAAACACATCTTAGTGTCATTTATGAAGAAAAATCTCTTAAAAGAAATGTATATTTTTCAAAAGCGTATGTTGAGAACCAGTAACCAAACGCCCAAGCACACCGCTGCCCCTAGTGCTGTCTTTGAAATACTTCATCTATTTTTGTGGCACAGATCATTGCCACTAGAGGTTCAGGACCACAACACTGTCAAGTGTAATACGTAAAAGCAGTAATGAAAACAGCTCCAAGGTCTAACCAAAGGTTTAAATCAAGGACTCATTTCTTGATACTCTTTAACCTGACAGCAAATACCTGCCGCATAAGTGAGCAGTCTAAATTAGGTTCCCAAACAGACGGAATTTAAAATGATGTACACAGGAACTGAGGGGAAAAAAAAAAAGATTTCTGTTATTGTGCCCAACTGCATGTCAATGGTGATTAAATGGTAATTCCCCCTTCAAACGCTGAAGAGCTACACCCTGCACACAGTGACGTGAGTTTGTGGGACGCAAAACTGGGACACTGAGCTGGTCTCGCTCCCGAGCTTGATTTGAGTATTTTAAAAAAGCACAGTCAATATTTCTTTTTGTATAAAAAAATTCTGTACACTCCAATTATTGCGTGAAAATTTCAAAAAAAAAAAAAAAATCTTTTGCATATAAATCGCCTGGACTCCAGTTCAAATGCTCATGTTTCTCTCCTGGCCTTCTTTTTCTTCTGGACTTGCTTTGGAGACTCCCAGTTCTCTTCAGATTTTTCTACAAGGAAAACAGACCAAAATAAGTTAAGGAATTTGGCTGACTCCCAGACACACACGGTGCTTTGGAAAAATGAATTATAAATCTTATTCATTGTATGTAAACTTAAGACGAGGTGCATCTCCACATGTAAATATTACTATCAAACACCGCCTTTCATCTATTACAGGGAACTTTGTCCTATTTTCTGGAATATTATCAGTCAGCTTACAATAATTATATAATATCTAACCTTAGTCTTAGGATTAGTAGGTTTGCTGAAAGTTGGTCGAGAATAGAATCAAGTAATCGTCTTGTGGAAAAATAATTATCTGAACAGAACTGTGTATGAAATCTACACTATTAAGCCAACCAAGGTGAGTTGAGACCATGACTGATATGAGAAAGACGATGCTTGATGGTGAGGTGAGGCTTCTCTGCCTCAAATCACAGCTGGTTCATTGCCAGTGTAAATAAATGAACAGACTGATGCCCTTGTTATACATTCAGTAAGAATGGAAAGGGGGGTGGCAACTTCTCACACAGCATTTCCTAGGGCACAGTGTCCCATCACTGCACTCGGTCTCCCATTAGTCCGGCAGGAAGAATGCTCCCTACTGGTGCACCAGCTCCACTTCCAGAGGCAACCTGGTTTCCTAGCATGTCTCTCATTGGAGTGCTAACTAACCCTGGCCCTGCTTAGTTTCAGCCATCCGGCAGGAGAGTGTTGCAACGAGGTATGGCTGCAGGGAGGTGCGGCTGCAGGGAGGTGCGGCTGCAGGGAGGTGCGGCTGCAGGGAGGTGCGGCTGCAGGGAGGTACGGCTGCAGGGAGGTACGGTTGCAGGGCGGTACGGCCGCAGGGCGGTACGGCTGCAGGGCGGTACGGCTGCAGGGCGGTACGGGTTCTGATGTGACTCACTCTGTGAGGAGGGAGGTGTGCTGCTCTGCTTTGCAGGGGGCACCAGTGGCTCAGGCTCCGATAGCCTCTGTGGCACTTGTGAAGACGGCTTCTGGGACGCGCTCTCCGGGACAGATATCCTCTCCTGCATGAAGCAGCACCACAACAGTGTCACACTCCTAACATAAACAGCACAGCCTTATGCATGACATATCAAAACCTTAACTTCTCTCTGTGGAGAGCTCTGAGTTATTGGTAGCACAAGGAGACACACAGGCACCCTTTTCCACTGTGGCCTGGGCCAGGGCTGGGATTTTGAAAAACGAATTCTCGCTGAGACCAACACCTTCACAGATTTTGCTAAGATAGCTTGCCTGCTAATTTGAATGATGTCACAAGACGCACGCACTAGCTTTAAGCAAAGCTAGCCTGGCGAACAGTAGCGAAAACACAGCCCTAACCTCGAGGGCAGCCGGGGTCTCGGGCTGTGCCGTCTCCTGGACCGGTTTCCTCAGCTCCTCCCCCTCGGATGCAGCCTCCTTCTCCGGCTCCTCTGACTCCTTCAGAAAAAGCCGGGCAGAACCATGTGTTAGGCCTGCGGGCAGGGCATGTGCGCTGGCTGTCTAGTGGCATCACGGCAGAGCGAGGCAACGTGGCTTAACGTGGCACCCATAAAGAGCTTTATCACAGGACACAAGGCTCTGGATAAAGCTACAATTGGCCTATGGGGACAAATTTAGTTGTACTGTATGTCAGCTCTGCCTCACTGATCCATGCTGTAAAACGTCATGCTTCATTAGCAAGCTTGACTTGATAGGGCTGTTCTCTCTCACCTGCAGAGTAGCACCAGCCTCATCTTGTTTCTTCTTCTTTTTCTTCTTCTTCTTGGATTTGCCACTCGCGCCGCCGGAATTGTCCCCCTTGTCCTTCTCATCATCGGACACCTGACACGTAAACACATCACCCGAGTCACCTACACACTCGTAAACCTTACGAGAAATTCTCAAAGTTCTCCATTACAGAGTCCAACAGCAGAAAAGTGGATACAAACTTCAGATAATTAACTTTTATTTCTAAAAGCAAAATAAGCTTAAGTCTCTCTAAAGGGAGAGACTGCCTAGTCCATTTTAACAGCAAAAGAAGACTTACAGGGGAGCACTGCTAAAAAGGTGCTCAGGAACATACCCATTTCCCCCAGCAGTGAGGGCCTGACGCTGTGATTGCACCTTACAACAGCCTCACCACTCATTTCAACAGAGATCCTTCAGCCATTATGAGAACTGAGCATTACTCTGCTCTGCTGACATCACTACCTTCACAGCTTCAGGGGCGGGATCGTTTGATGGGGCGGGGCTCTCTGGCTGGGGCTCCTCGTAGTTCCCCCACAGTTCAGAGGGGGCGTTCCAGTCGGAGCTGGGGTCCACCCCTTCCATCCCATCTGGAAACACAGAGACGCGCACACGCAGAGTCACCAACGTGGCCCACACACTCCACAAGGACAAAAACAAGCACAGCTCCCTCCTCCGTGCTTTCTGAAACAGTGCCACCACACAGCCAAAGTGCTGCTAAAATTTGTGAAGAGCTGCCCACAGGCCCTGCCCACGTTTCCAGTGTGAAATGACACAATAAACAGGGACTCACTGAATCCAGACCACTCGTCGTCCACGGCAGGGCCGCTGTCCCGCTGCAGGTCAGCAGCAGGTGCAGGCACAGCCTCCCCACCTGTAACCATGGCAACACAGCACCCGGTCACTACAGAGCCAACTCATCAAAACAAGTCATTACATAACCTCACACTCAATCTCTGCAGGACAGGAGGGATGATTCTTTACTATAGCCATTTACCCCAGCTGTCTTTCTTGCTCTTAAAACTATGTTTGCTGTATGAAAACAAAAGACCTGGTACTTACATATTGGATAAAAGAGCACAAATAATATTTCCAAATCAGATTCAGCAAAGATGTAACAAACAATAAACTGAGTAAATAACCAGATTAATACATGAGAGCAGATTATTGCCTTAACCCATCAATCTCCAGAATTTCTGGAATGAACACAAAAAGTGAATTTTTCACACATCTCTGCTTCAAATATTTCCAAGGTCCTAACGTGAATAAGATGCATCATCTAGTCAAAAACATACGTGTGAACAACTGTTGTCAGCTTTCTCCACCAGAGTACCCCAAGGCTTGGTTTTGGGTTCACTCCCATTTTCCCCTCAACGGCCATATTCGAGTTTCGTCTCAAATTTAAGATGGTCACTCAGCCATATCCTTTTGGATACTCTGCACTTTATCTTTTCTAAATGTAATTATAATTTGTCTTTAATACCAATTATAATTAAGACATGAATTACCAGTAGCATTTAATCCAAGCACAGTGAAGGATGCTGAACTTAGGTCTGTCTTCAACCTCCCATCTAAGGCAGTCCAGGATCCTAAAACAAGCAACCACATTACAGGAACACTGAGTCAGAGAAACAACTCAGCATATAAGGACAGTGGTTGTTAAGGACTAAGAGCTGCCATCAAGTTCTCCATCCCATTTCACCACCAGAGTACTAAAAACAACTTATTAACAGTAACAATAATCTTTGCCTATCTTTGCTCTGCTACTTTAACCATTCTTTGGCTTTGAGTCACTGCCTGTGCCAATGGAGAACTCTCTTGGGAAAGACTATGAGATGCACGTGGTGGGCGAAAAACAGCTACAGCTACAGCCAAAGCAATTTAATTAAGACACTGCATTAAATATAGACATGAAATTCAACTCCCTGTAGACATGCAACTTCTAGATGCCTCTCATGGTGAAAACACACAACCTGCTTGGTATTTCACAAAACAGTAACAGTACCCGTTACAGTACTGATGAGGTATAACCAACATTGCAATTTTTTATTATACAGATCGTAGAGAACAAGGTGTATCAAAAATGTCACCATATTTAACAACCCAACATAAAAAAAAGAATGCATAAATGCTGTATTTATGAGTCTGTTGAGAAGAAAAGTCCAGTCAAAATGCATGAGTTGACTGAACATAGTTAAACATAACATACTTTTGCCCAAAACAGATACATGCTCACTTTTGGATCTTTGGAACCAGTTTCAAAGTTGTGAATATTTGTAGAAAAGAATCACATAAAAGACTAATTCTTACAATGTGAGCTGAATTCAAAACCAAAACCAGTGTATTTATATCACATGCCAAATGGGTATACTGGGTGCGCCAAACACACCTCCTAATCAGGGCAATGCTCTTCAATGACAATGACAATAACCTCACTTCTACTTCAGGCCTGTGCCTTCAGACTGGCTGAATATTCTAAATACTGACCAAATCAAACTATATAGTTAGGTCTGTCAATGTAAACTTCATATATAGCTTTCTTGCAGTTTACTTTACAATGATCTAAAATATAATAAAAAAATCACAGCACATGGATGAGCAAGTTTCTGGATAGGCACTGATGAAGCACAGTTATAACAGTAGAGGATAACTGGATCCATCATGATTACCATAGTGTCCCTTACAGTGGCTGTAGGTAGAAGTGACAGTACCTTCAGTGTCCTGTCCCCAGGGCTGGGGCTCCGGGTTCCGGTGACCAGCCTCCTTCAGGATGCTGGGCCACTTCTCCCCATCCGAGGAGCTCAACTGGGCGGGAAGCTTCATGGCCATGTCGGTCCATCCTCCACCGTTGACCGCTGACACCTCACTCCAGCTGGCTGACACTGTGGGGAAGACACGTAAAGTAGCCAATCAGAAGCAATTTTTATTTCACCGTTCAGTCCATGCATTCTTCTAAGCCAATGATGTTCTGCTGCTGAGCATCGGTGTAAGCAGTGGAAACTCACCCTGCGAAATGATGGCATCTCCTTTCCCAGGCTTTACATGCAAGGATTCAACTGAAGGAGGAAGAGGAGAGTGTTAAAGTGCAGAAGAGCACTTGCTTTATTTCCTTCATTTTATAATCTGGCCCTGATACCACACAATGCTCACAATTTCTCTTCAGAACTGCTGCACTGCTGCAATGCTTCATTAGCTTACGCGAGACGTTTGCCAAGTAGCACTTATCTGCATGCACCCACGCACACGCACAGCCCACAGCCATCTTGCGAAGGCCATACCTCGGCTCTTCCTCAAGCTCACAGGGGCGGCAGTGGTGATGGGCGGCTCCACGGGGGCCCTGACAGGGGGGTCTGCTCCTCCGGGACTCCCTGATCCATCACCAGGCACCTTCTCCTTCCTGCGCTGCTGACGCTTCTCCCGGTTACTGACCTTAGTCTCCCAAGCACCTGCCGCACACAACTTGGTTTCAAATGGAGATACAAGCACTGACACATCTCTTTGGACAGCCCATCTGTGTGCTCTTAATCAGGGGTGTCTAGACATCTGCATTTGATTAATTTTGTCTGTTCAGAGTGAGACTAAGAGTACGGGAAAATTACGTACATTTTAAACCCAAATGGCAGAACAAACAGCACTGAGTCTTCCATCACAGGGTGGTAAAGATGATTAAGATGTAAATGATCACTTGGTTATCTGCGTTTCACGGGAATGGGTGAATTCTGCTCGGTTAAAGAAAATCCTACCTTCATCTGGCTCCTTCCCATCAGGAGAAGAGACAGTCTGTGCTTGCTTCACTTCAGTTTTTGATTTCTTCTTCTTCTTTGCCTGTAAACACATAGGGACAAGATTGCACAGTATAAAATATGGCATTCAAGGTGCTGGTCAGACCAGGTACTTGTAAGGTTTAGTTCCACTCATACCTTACCTGATTCCAAGAATAATGAAACTGATTACCTCTTTAACACTGATCTGTGGTTCCTAATGTTAGTGTTATTTTTTTCCAGGGAAAAGGGTGTTATCAGGTAACCTTAAATTGCAGACTATGTCAAACTGGGACTTGACCTCAACCCCAGGGAAATTGCTTAACTGGACATACCATGCAAATACAAAGAATGGCCCTTGCACAACATGTTCCTTTTTTCACAACTGCCTTGTACTTTTTAAAGAGAGCTGTAAAACCCAGCTATACCACATTCCTCCAGAACCTGGATCTGGCAGTGAATGAGGCTGGCAGACCTTTATTTATTTATTTTAACTAGCGATGAAGCCATGTAATGTTACCCAGCCAAGCAGGGCGCCCTCCACGCTTCACACAACACGCTAAGACTTGCTGCATCTGCATGTTCGGATGACAACCTGACACTGCCACCTGGCCCTTCCAAATCAATGCCCTTTCAGAGAGTGGAGGAGGACCCCCGTAGTGCCGCTGAACTCACTAGAATTTCTCACACGGAATACGACAGAACATCCCGTCTCACGGCCCTCGCCAGAAAACGTAACATGAATCCATCTCCAATTAAAATGTTAAAGACAGCGGTTGTGGTTCTTTCCGTCTCGGATATCTCGAGGTGTCTCCATAGGGGGATGGGATACTGACTTGGAAGGTAATGTGATCAACAGTGATCAACACAGTAGGAAATAAACTCCAGCAGAGGTTAGGTAACGAATAAAAAGGTGGCTTGTACATTTCGGGACCTGAACCCATTTGGAGGTCAATACAACTTCACTGTCACACAAGGATGAGTCCGTTAGTGTGAAAGAGCCTTCATTTTCGGTACGGTGATATTTAAACACAGCTATTATGAACAGGTTAGCATTTCAGTTTCACTCTGTAAACTGAACACACCTTTTCGGTTTTGATGTCTGGGGACTGTTTCTGGATTCCTTCAACTTTCACTTCCCCATGCGGCTCTGGGAGCGTGCGACCGTTTGGCTGAGATTTCTGAGGGCAGAAGAACGTTAACATAATGACAGTGACTGATTACTGTAGAAAGAAAAAAAAAACATTTCATGGAAGCAACACTAGTAACTAACACACATTTGTTCTACATTTTCATATTGAGTTTTTAGAACGTCAACAGTATATTACTTTATCATAAACGAAAATGTTCGAGATACAATCATACGTGAATAGTTTGCATTTCCCTGTTGTGAAAAGGAAATTTAAGAACTATTCTCGATGACAACGTTAAAGCTGGCACGTGTTGACTTAAGTTTTAAAGTTTTAGTTTAAAGCTTTAATCCGCACCTTCTCAGCCAGCTAACATTACGTGGCTAGTTGGCTAACTAGCTAGACAACATGCCACTTCACTCAAATATCGTTGGTATCCTCTACTCCACTTAGTTTCTTGTCCAGCTAGCACTTTGTAAAATGTAGTAGAGAACTACTTAACTAAAGTGTAGCCAGCACATGCTGATAGCGAGCTAACGGTAGCTTTCAAGCTATGGCTTTGACTAGCTAAATTAGCCACATACGAAATGATTTTGTAGTCATCGAGTGCCCCTTTAAACCAACCATACAAAACAACCTGCTATTTCAGAGCTCACGGTAGTTACCGTTAGTTATCACTACAGCCAAGTAGTTAGCTTGCTAGCAGACCGAAATCTTACCTACCGTCGTGGTACAATGGCTAGCTTGCTAGCATGTTCATCATTTGAACAGCCATTAGTTAGCTAGCTGCCCAGTTGGCTAGGTGCAATACTTACCTTCTCAACGGGTTTCTTTTTGCTCTTTTTCTTCTGCTCCTCGGCTTTGACAGCCTTGGTCAGCGAGGCCTTTGCGCCGTCGATGCACTCCTCACTCGCCCCGGCTCGCCGCTTTCTTCCCCCGAAGAGCCCGCTGCAGGCCGCGGCCCATGAGACCGCGATCAGCAGCAAACCCAAAACCGCCGTCAGGAGGATCACCCAGGACGGATAAAGCTCGGGCTTCAGACCCAAGTCCACCCCGAGTTCGGAGCGGAGAAGGCCTAGGCCGGAGGACAGCAGCTCTCTCAGTCGGCTCGATATCAGCTCGGCCTGCTGAGTAGCCACGTCCTGCCAGCTTTTTGCCATCTTAAGCCCCGGACCCGCTGTCAAGCACGACCAGAAAGCACACTATACTCCAGTTAAACACGACCAGTAGGGGGAGGGGTTGAATTTGACAGCATCGCCTTCAGCGCTGGAACAGATATTTCAGCTTGCGAACAATCGTAGTGAGATGGTTAGCCTGCTGCTATCTATACAGGAGCATCTAGTCTGCTAGCTGGCTTACTGAGCTCAGATAGCAACCTAGCCAATTTATTTTACTCTACATTCGTAGTAACGAACCCCTCGATATTTGAGTGAGTGGTAGACGTAACTGTCTTTCTGTGATATAAAAAAAATACAGTAAAATAACGGTACTATTAGGTTCCGCTAGCAACACTTAGCTAGTTAGCTGGCTTGATAGCAACCTGCTTCCTCACTATCCACTAGCTGGCTAGCCAATTTAGCTAGCTAGCTCCTTGTAGCGAGATTAAATTAATGCAACGTCACCATTAAAATGGAAGAGTGCAATGTAGGGAATCCTGGGAAAACTGGTTCACAAACATCTACGATGACAGAAATCCCAGAGATCGCTAAATGAATAGTTTTTTCGCTTGCTACTGAAGTTAACAACTAGCTGGCTAGCTCATTATTGGACTGCAGTGCTGGTATAAATATTGGGAATTTTGACTGTAACCTTATTTTCTTTCGCCAAACCTGTTTTTCTCTGTTGCTTGAAAGCATTTTTAAAATAATGTTAATTTTAATTTATGAACAGCTGACACAGGGCAAAACTTTGTGGCATCTTGCAAAACAGTACACATTTTCTTTTAAAATTCATTCATCACAAGCACGTAAAAATATAAATGACTCTCTCACAGATTATTACATCAAATAAAAGTTTGTAGTTGATGTGACTATGCTGGAAGTCGCTCTGGATAAGAGCATCTACGAAGTGAATGTAATATAATGATGTAATCTGTTCGTGGTCATGGAAATTTTAAAAATTCACTAAAAGGTTTATTGGGCAATGCCATTTATGCCTGGCAACAAATTGTCATCCACATCGCAAAAGATACTTTCACTAGCCAGACAGCATGGAGAACAATGCCTTGTGTGCGTGTTCTGTGCCTGGCAGCCTCAGCATTGATATAGTGACATGCCGCTTCCATGGCCTGAGGGCGTGTAGCCTTCATAGTGTCCATGGTGGTAATGTAAACCTTCCAGTGTGGGGTACTCCCAACTTATCTAATAGCTGTCAGAGAGTTAATTGAGGAAAATCAATGGACAGTCCCCATCATAAGGGCCCAGAACTATGTGACAATGTATAACTGCATGTATAACACATTTTGCCTGCCTACATCATAAGATCATATGGTCTTGACAGACTGCCTTTTGTCCAGTGATGTTTGTCTGCGAAATTTAATACAGCCTCATCCACACAAAGGCATATGTAAGAGCAGTCCAAGGATGGATCCACTGCCGAGAGACATAATGTGTAACAGTGCCACAGAAAGTGCCAAAGAGAATTACAGTATACTCTATAATACTGCGTACACTACAGTACATATTTTACTGTACTCAACAGAAAAGTAAAGAAACTACTTGTAAAAAAATTATTGCATTTACATACTGACATTGTGTCTTCTTCACCCTGTCACTCTTCCTGTCATGTGGTGAGTTTGAATGAAATAAGTGTATTTTTAGTTTTCAATCATTGCCAGACTGACTCTCTGGATGTTATCAAGTATTATTGCTGCCTTGAATGATCTGATGTTGGAGTTCCTTCATGTACTTGACCACTATGTGATGATCTTTTCTCATTATGGGACATCAACAACAACCTCCATTACTGGAGATACAAAATACATAGTACAGAAAACGCACACATTTACAATACATGCAAGACAGCAACACTGATTTTTGTACCATGTGGGGTTGTTTATTGATGTTGCCTCCTAAAAATTAAGAGCAGATGAAACTTGATCTGCTGAAATTTGGTTGATTCTGTTGCTCAGCTTCAATCACGGGAAAACCCATGGTTTATGTCATAACCAATAACAGTGGCTCGGGTGTCTTTAGATATGTTTGTTGTCCTTGTAGTCCTTTGACACCCTTGCATAATTCTTCCCCTCTCTCTCAGGTTCCATTGTCTTTGCTTTGACAGGAACTTCCTGTGTCTACCTTTATACAAGATTTAGGACTGACGGATAAATTAAAAATTATATGACATGGTATTTGCATATATAATCACTGATGACATTTATGTGCGGAGTCTTGCAAAACGGTCCTTAGGACTCGCTATTAGTGTACCAACAGTGGAAAATGACTGGAGTATCTACAAATGAGTTTGGATATTTGTTGTGCCTTAGGTATCTTTAGTCAGTTTCAAAAAAGTCAGAGAATTGCAATGAAAGTGTACTCACAAAAGTCAAAATGAATTTTAGCTAGCTAACCTAATTTGTAAACCATCAAATTTTCATGTGTAGTCACAGAAAAAGTTAAGGCAGCGGAACTGACAAAGTAAGCCTAATGAACAGTTAAATCAGTTATCGACATAAACTTTGTTTAATGGAAACATACTGTCAGTCAAATAATTAGAGGTGGCCACCACACACAGAGCAGCTACAGAAGCCAGCAGGACAATGTGAAAGGGCCACAGAATATATGTTTTTTTATAAACTTAAATAACCGATTCATTTAGCTAGCATCCTGAGAACAGCCCAGTGTTACTATCCATGTAATCATTTCTGCATGCTTTTTAATTTCCATTTCACAAGAGGGAAGGTGATGGAATGACTATTTTACCAAACATTAAACATTGCTCTGCTGGTTGTATGCTTCTGGTGAATTGACAGTGACACCCTGAACACCTCTTGCTCAAGAATACCATATTATTTGTCAGTGCTGTAATACAACTGAACTTCTTTCACAAGACCCAAGAATAACATTTGTCCGATTCGTAATGAATATCTCTTCCCCCTTCACACCCATCTTAGGAGCCACTCATGAAGCTATAAAGGGCCACTAGTGTACCACCTATGTAATAGTGTAAACCAAGCCCAGAAAACTGTCCTTTCTTCATGTCTGGGTTAATTGTAGCAACAAACAACATGTAACAGTACCTTCTGTAATACTTCTTGATTTGATATAATAAACTAAAGTGTATCCCAATAGGATAGGTTAAAATCCCAGCTAGAACTAGAAGTCTGCGTCCAGTGTGAATTCACAGTCCATCATGTTTGACATCACACCCAGTCGCTGGTATTCCGCCACCCGCTTCTCAAAGAAGTTGGTCTTCCCTTCCAGCGAGATGGATTCCATGAAGTCAAAGGGGTTTTCTGTATGATATACCTTTGAAAACAGCACAGGGGTATATTACCCAGAGTGGATAGCATTTTTTCAAATACAAAAACAAGGCCTTTGCTAACGCCATTATTATTTTTGTCTCCTTAGAAAATATCTGAAGAGAGAGATTTTTGCAAATGGGAACAAAATTTCAGAACTCATTGCTACTGTGATCCAGTATTGTTCAAGGGCAATAAAATTCATCTGGCAAGCAAGCAAGTGACGAGAAACAACTGAAGAATAAACAATTAAATAACATCAAAAGAAACAATCAGGTGCACAGCAGCTCTCAAAGCAAAAGTCAGTGAGGACTTTCTATTACAATAAAATATGTCACCTTGACCAATCCCAGCTCTGTCAGCAGACGGTCAGCCACAAACTCAATGTACTGCTTCATCAGGGAGCAGTTCATCCCGATTAGATCGACAGGTAAAGCCTCTGTCAGAAATTCCTGTGGACACGGGAAGTTTCACATAAATGGAACAGTAATATGTTATACAATCAGGAGAAGCTTCTTTGGATGCCGATTACTAATGGTATGCACAACTAGTATGCAGATAATCATTGAAGGCAACTCATACAGTTGTATGAAATGCAAAATAAATGAGAAATATCCATTTTTTTCATCAGAAAGAAATAATATCCATAAAGTCTCAACAAACCTGAAAGGATACAAATTAAAAGGGCAAATCAAGAGCTTTAATATGGAAAAAGAGTTTTAATATGACATCAAGATTATGAATGCATCTTGTGCAGATCAACAATTAAAGTACCTCAAAGATACTACTATTAGTAGATAATACTATTTAAATTCGTCTTACCTGTACGATACAGATCTAAAGAAATATTGCCCATGATTGAATCTACAAATTAAAATTCCACATTGCAAGTAAACTTGAGTCATGCCAAAATCGGTCCTACTTTACCCAGAATACCCCACTCTGTGGCTTTGCTTTGTATTTATGCACTTCTGTTCTGAGTGTTCGGTATGCCGTGTTATGGGCAGATACCTGTCTGAGCGTGGTCAGTGGTGTCCTGCATGTACCATTTTCTATGCCGCTCTGGACATAAAGGACACTGTAAATGCTGCAGTGCTATGTGGAATGATAAAACTGCCACCGTTTCAGCTTTTTTAATTACACACGCATTCCAACAGATCGTTGAAATGGTGGCCAGCTGAGTTTCCTGTTTTTGTTGTGCTTTGCCCCCTCTCATGGTGTGTGGTTTAACTCTTTGTCAGCTGTGCGTCTCAGGTGGCACCCCCTCCCCGACCTGCTCGATGCTGACTGCTTTGGTGATGATGTCCTTCACTCTGTCCTCTGAAGGCTTCTTTACAAGGTAACTGTACAACAGGCAGGCGAAGTTACAGTGCAAACCCTGGTGGAAAAAAACCCATATAATTCAGTATATACACATTATATGACAACACCAGTCAAAAAAATGAAAGAAATGAACTTTTCTGAGGTTATCATCAGGCTACCTTGTATAAGCTTATCTAGTAGAGTTTAATTGAATGAATAATGGTTAAACACTAAGTACACAATTAAAATCCAGCTGTATAAATGGATAAAACTGTAACCTATGAAAGTTGCTCTGGGTAAGAGCGCCTGCAATAATGTAATGTAAAATGTAACAGGTGAAATACCAGTAACCAATAACCGGGAGCTGTGTTGAATGAGTACTGAAATAAGGAGTGTACTGAAATACTGAAGGACTAAAAGTTCTGTCTGTTTTTTGGCAGCCCCTCACCTCATCTCTGCTGATGAGTTCATTGGAGTACGTGAGTCCTGGCATTAAGCCTCTCTTTTTTAACCAGTAGATAGCTGCAAAGGACCCAGAGAAGAAGATCCCCTCCACTGCTGCAAAGGCCACCAGTCTTTCCCCTGTAACACAGAGAATATGTTCCATACTAAGTTACTGAATACACTAAAATAAAAATAATGAACTAAAGAAATAGATAAAAATTGTACAAGAACAACATGTATTTAAAATATACCACAACAGGTATATATATACACACTACACTAAATGAACAAAATCACACTTTTTATGGTGGGTTGTCTTCATAATGCTAATAGAAGGAAATGTCACCTTACCAAATGTAGATTTCTTGTCAGAGATCCACTGGAGTGCCCAGTCAGCCTTCCTCTTCACACAGGGCATGGTCTGGATGGCATTAAACAGATAGTCCCTACAGTGGGAGAAGTGGGATGGATAGGTCAAATGCGTCAGGAAGCTCTGATAAATAGCCATGAGACTGTAATGTTAGCATTTGTTTAGTAAAGTCAAAGACCATGGCGATTTGTGCGGTTGAAGTGTGGGTAAAGAGCACGGCTTGTAACCAAATAAAGTTTCCGGTTTGATTGCCATGGGGGCCATTACTGTTGTACTCTCTAAAAAGATGCTTAACCTGAATTACTTTAGTAAATATACAGTTTAATGAACGGATGACATGTATACTATGTAAGTCCCTCTGGTCTCTGGATAAGGGCATCTGCTAAGCAAATAAATAATGTTAAAAGCAGCATTATGTTCAGTCATTTGTTAATTTCCATCTTTCAAGAAACAAAACAAAATTAGGACATGCCTGATACGTTCATTCTCAGCTGAAGACATGTCCGTACACTCAAATGTTGTTTCACTCAAGAGGATGAAGCGCAGTTTTAATTTCGTTGTGTAACCTGGAATCGTTCCACGTTTTTCACATATCTTGCAAAGGGTGGTAAACCCATCGCTGCATGTTAAAGCACAATGGGAAAACATGCCAACCACACCTGGCCCTTAAAGTCACAGAGGCTGCACCTGCTACACTAAACTGGTGAAAATATCTGCCAGTTTAATTCTGCCACAAACTGTGAAAAATTAAACAGCTTTTCTTCCTTATGAGAGGAGCACATTTAATACTGTTATCACAATATTTTGCTCTCATGTGGTACTTCGCCTCTCTCTTAGGCCTGTTTGTTAAAGAATATCAGACCTGCATCAGGCATTTAGGGTGGCAGTGTAGCATAGTGGTTAAGGAGCAGGACTCGTAACCGAAAGGTTGCCGGTTCGATCCCCGCTGGGACACTGCTGCTGTACCCTTGGGCAAGGTACTTAACCCACAATTGCCTCAGTAAATATCCAGCTGTATAAATGGATAACATTGTAAAGAACTGAAACCTTTGGATAAAAGCGTCTGATAAATGTAAATTTAATATTTTTAAGCCTGTGAAGTCTCTGCTGCTACCCCAGGTCTTCACTCCATCCGTTTCCTCTGACATATCCCGCTGTTAAACGAACCCTCTCAGTAAGTCAGCCTGAGGTTTGATCACAGTTTCCTATGACTATGTGCAGGGACAGGAGTGCTGTTCACTACAGAACACTCGGGGTCACGCTGTGTGGGCAAGATACATTTCAAAACTGCATCCATTACGGCTCTAGGCTGTAGCTCAGGTATCCCACTCTTTTTGCCTGTTTTGAATGTTACTCTGTGTACAACACTGAAAGCATATTTATGCACCAATCAGTAAAACAAGAACCAAATTTTTAACTCAACAGTGAAAAAGGTCAGAGCGCCATATGTAACTGTGGGCCAACACAATAAAGTTCATAACACTCACTCTGTTTGACCCATGGCTGATACCTTTGGTAAAGGTGCTTACCTCTGTTTGAGGTCCCTAATGTAGGTGTTGATTAGCATGCTGTACATTTCTGAGTGCACATTCTCCATGAGGATCTGAAACCCATAAAAGGAGCGTGCTTCTGGGACCTGCACCTCCTGACTGAACCTCTGGACCTGGGAAGGAAGGACACCAAGAGTGAGTAAAAAGCATTCTCCAGCTCTTGCAGGACTGCTCTGAGTTGCAGTCTCCTTTGCTTAAAAGCACTCAATCCCACTGTTACAGGGAAATTACACTCTTTCCAGAGGGGTTACATCACTGTGAAGGTTTCGGACACAAAACTGGGGAACATACCAGGTTCTCATTCACGATGCCGTCGCTCGCTGCAAAGAAAGCCAGGACGTGGGAGATGAAGTGTTTCTCTTCGGGCTTCAGGCGGTCCCAGTGAACCAGGTCCTTCGATAAATCCACCTGAACAAAACACCGCAGTGCCACACAGACCTTTGAAAGAATCCATCTAACTCCCCACAGCAGAAACAGCAGAGTCCACTAGGTGTCAATTGGGTTTCTAGTTTTGATTCTCATTTGGGTCTTAATCTCTTCACAATGACTATTGACTGGATCTTGAATCAGCTGTTTTCTCAGGTGTGAATCAGTGATTGACTGACATCTGTAACACCTTGGGGATATTCAGAGCCAGGAGTGGACACCACTGTCTTACTGTTAACATGCCTATACTAATGATGAGGGAGTCAGGCTACATGAAGACCATAATGGGTGAAACTACCATCAAAATCATGGATATGCGTGAACTAATTCTCTTTGCACTCCACAGCAAAATGCTACTGTGGGTTCAAGTCAGTGGGACACCTGACTGCACTACTCAGCCTGGGGTCCATAAAGCTGCTGCAGCTGATAGCATAATAACTACTGGATAAGGCAACAACTCATCATGCTGTAATAACGTTTCACTAAATCATAATCGTTTTCAGAACCAAATGTGATAAAAGTTCATTTTTTGGTAATTTTAGTGAGTTAAATTATCAGTAAAAATGATTAGACTGTGTTATCCAATACAAAAGCATTGCTCTGTGGATAAGCCTGATAAGGTAACATGTTATTACATGATTAGTGTTTATTACACTGTCCAGTTTTATTACATTGTTGGTGAAAAGTTATTACTTTATGGTGGTTTTACACTATCAGTTGTAAAAAATCTCTCACCACTAGTGCTAACATTCACACTAAAAAGCAAGAGCTGTTTAAAAGAAATCATAGCGAAAAGGCAAGATCTGACAAAGTATTTCTGACCCATCATAGCTCAATAAAAGTAAAAACTAACCTCCTCCACAGTCCAGAATGATGCTTGTGCCTGCTTATACATCTTCCAGATGTCATCGTATTGAATGGGGAAGATGACAAAGCGCCTGGGGTTCTCTCTTAGCAGAGGTTCAATTTCGGCTTCTGTGTTTTGTTGGGCTCCGTCTTTGTAACCGTTCTGTAACATCAAACACAACGATAATTTCAAAACCCACGAAACCATTCTGCAATTTTAACTGTCGTAACGTTAAGTGCGCTTTTAACCACCTGTCAGACTTAAAAGTTCGAAAGTATTAAGATCTGAGAGTATCTTCATATTTAATTCATGATAGCTCCTAGCCCCCTTTCCGTAATAACTATGCAGTTCAGTGTGCGTTTATTAAACGCAACTTAATACAATTTAAGTGTTATTATACGTCATACAACTTTAAGTAGCTACATGTACACAAGATGATTACATCAGTGACAGTGATTACCGTATTGTTCACATACTGCGTCATGACATGTTTTATGTAAATCAAGACAGGCTAGCTAACAAGCTATTCATGCACATAGCCGGTCTAACCAACCTGTCTTGTACGATAATAATTACACAGCCGCTCACAACAGAGGGTTTTCGATGCCATCTCTACGTCACCCAAAACAATAGGTGTTACAGAATCTAGCTAGCAAGACATTGTAATGACAAATATTGCCATCTCCTAAATAGCTGCTACATTGCACATTCGTATTGTGCAATGTAAAACACAGACACACAACATTTCACAGCAGTAAATCTCATAGAGTGAATGTAGCTGTCAGGATTAACGCCGGTAAATTTACCAAGATATCGACCTTGTACATAAGTGGAAACAAAACCGGCTAGCTACCCAGAGTTAGCCAACACTCGATTAGTCAATGGTGAGAAGCCAACGTTTAATGGATGCGACTTCCTCACAATATGATGTGTAGCATTACCTAACTGTGTCTAGGCCACAGACTGTGTAACAAAATAATTAGCTGTCCTCAATGTTAGCTTGTGTTAGCTAGCTAGGCTAGCTAATGAACGTCTTTGTTACACAAGATTCTAGCCAATAGCTGGCTAGCTATAGGCATATTTTGTTACATAGCCGTAGACGTACAAGTAATTTGTTTGAATTAGGAGCTAAACATTTATATTGTCACCTGATTTCCCTTGATCTCCGGTTGCATGTTTAATAGGTTTTCATAATCCATAGCGAATATCGTCCCCCGCTGACAGGAGGTCTGCTATGCCCCCAGTCCGTGTCATCTACCTCGACCGGACCGCACGCAGATGCGCAAACTGCTGTTAAAGGCAGCTATATAGCGCCTCTACCGGAATGGTAACCAATAGTCTACCTACCAAGCGATATGATTGGTAGGAATTTTTTGTTTGCGAGTAGTCCAACCCACGGCTTGTGGAAAAAACTGTTTCAAAAATTATTCAGGACATTTTTTCCCCAAATTATGATCTTGTCACTCAGCGGGCGTCTCCAATCGAGGGCACATGAAATGATTTCAACAACTAGAGTATCGAGTGCTGATTCGGGAAAAACACGTCCGCATTAGGCATTTTTAAACATTTAAATGGAAAAATGAAATGAAAACATAACATTAAAAGACGTTTACCTTGGTCCAACAATCTGGACAAAATACTTTGGGCCATGTTGCTAAACGCTTATATTGTTTCTAACTACACAAATATGTTCATTCAAAGACAGTTAAAACTTGCAAGTAGCTGGTTTTGAACCAAATGCTGTAGTTCACATTCACTGATGATTCCACCTCTCTTGTTCTGTAAACGAGATAAACTTAAACGCAATACTTATCTGCAGAAATTCCTCTCCAAATAGGAAGTCTCAAATACAGCAGCTGAGTTGGAAATACGGATCCAAGGGAAATGATTGAATCAGCTCATGCAATATAAAACTACTTATTCATTATAACCCTTTTCACACACTTCTGACCTGAGCTGTTCTCTCCTCTCATCAAGACAAGAATGAGACATTACGAATGTTTTGCATCTTCAGGTTTATTTTGAAACTCCCTACTCCCCCTATACAAGAAAAAATTAGACTCCACAAAGGCAGCAGTGAACTTTCAGTCATAAGTTTTCTTTTCAGGGCAAAATAAAATGAAATAAAATAAAATAACATAAAAATATCACAGTGAAAATGCTTTATATATTTTTGCCGTCATCTTTGGCCAGGGCTCAGCCAACACACTGTCTGGCTAAATTCAATGGAAGTCGCCATCAAGAGCTGAACCGAGCCGTGGGCTCTTAAACAGTACAAACCCAATACAGGAATGTGGATTTCTTCGGAAACAATGAAAACACAAAACAAAAATAAAACAAGATTTACCGCCAGGGATGTGACAGCACTCATTTTGAATCTGTTTAAAATAGTATAGACAAAATAAAAAAAAATTGCTACAAAAAAACGGACCTAGCAATATTACACAACAGTAAACGCCCTTGCGTTGTTCATCGTCCTCTACACGAAACCAAAGTTCTTGGTCTTGATGGCTAGTAAGAGTTTCTGTTTGAGGATCTGCTTGGAGGAGTAGAGCGGCACGTAGAGGCGGGAGATGCAGGTGTTGGCGGTGGGCAGGTGCTGGTCGTCCGGGGGCCGGATGGTGATGGAGGGCATGGGCTGGAAGCCCTCTTCGCTGGCTGGTAGAGATGGGCTGGACGTCCAGAAGTAGACCTGCGGAGATGGGAGGGAGCGCTGATCAGTTTCCACAAACTCCTTCTGCGCGATCCAACGCAACACAGCTGACAGACCGGCTGTTCTGATGGAGCGAGCTGCAGTACTTCAGATTAACAGGACGTGACTGACACGCTAACGAGGCCACACCGCTACAGGGGACTTCAGACGGGTACGGTAACGCTGTGAGAACCTGACAGCGCCGCATTACCAGATCTTGCCTCTCCGTCATGCTCATTTTCTCAACGATGGACCAGAACCAGCGTTTGAATTGCTGCAGCTTCTCCGCATTCTCTCCTGTTTCAAATGAGAAGGATGAGCAAGTTAACAAAAAATGTTTTCAATATGAACCAGCGCTTAACTACACACAAAAATACAGATGCTTTTCAAACATCTACCGAGGAACTTGCCCAAAAACCTTGGTCGAGAGTTCAAACTAAAAACTGCAACATACCGATAGTATATCATGACCAAAGGAAACCAAAGGGAATTTTTTTTTGCTCTTTGGAGGGATTTGGCAAAGCTGAACTTCTTATTAAATCTAAATGTGAGAATGAGCCCCTTACCTGACTCGTCGTTAAAGGAGGTGAAGCTGATGAGCATTTGCACGTTGACCTCCCCACAGCCGTTCACCAGGAGCCGGAAGTCCTCTGCCGTCAGGTCCTCCAGGGCGTTTTTGGGAATCACGTCCAGGAGTCCCTTCCTCATGGCCTGAGGAGAGAGACGCTGTTACCACTCCACACCCGGCTGAGATTTACCGTTTAAACAACATTCCTGCCATGACCTTAACCGCAGTGTCTTTATTACCTGCATTAATTAAGCGTGGTAACTGATCTGTAATTAATCAGTCTCACCACGACAAAAGCCAGCAGTCCAGTACCAGCATCTCTACCTCTGTTACACACATTCATGAAAAGAAATCTACTGAAGAATGTAGATTAAGTTAAAACAATGCTCTCCCTCTATGTTCTGCGAGCTCACATCATCCTCACTGGCTCATAATGCTCTTCGGACTCCATCCGTAAGACACAGAACTGCACTCACATGAAGAGGCTGCTCAGCCACCACCAGCATCCGGTGCTCTGCGTACTTCCTCACGTATTCGTACACATTCAGATGGGTCACAGGCATATTCACGCCACCAGACAACAGCTCCACCTGAAACAAGGCGTATTAGTGGTCACAAGCCTGAAGCGAGTGCTTAATATGGATCGCAAAAATCAAGAGGAATTCTGGGTGTTGATCAACCTTTTTTAAATGGCATTAATACTTTTTTTTCCCAGAATCTGCTTGCCTCTGACTGGAACCAGCTCTGAGATCCAGTTATGCAAATAATCAATGGTGTAATTTTGGACTCTTGCCAATACACTGGACAAAGAATTGTCATAGAATACATAGAATTTTGATTTGCTGCAACAGGGTTTCCAAACAGAAGTCAATGACTATTCACTTATGACTGCTATTATTTCTGCATTGTTTTTCCATACCAGATTGGTACAGCTCACACAGTTTTGGGGTGGCTCAGTAGGGTGGTCTGTGAGGTTATGGAGCAGATTCCTATCCTTGTAGGCTAGGAACTGCCAAATAAAAAGACTTAAGTCGCACTACACTGATACACAACAGCGTAGAAAGGAAAGCCTATGGCGACTGCTGAGGTCATGTAGAACCCAACTGATTAAGACGGAACGCTACAGATTTTTTAGAGGCCTGTTAACTGTGGAAGGTGTAAAGCTGATGATCAATTATAAAAACTGGAAAATGATTCCAAAATCGTAATATATGAAAGAGTACCCAAACCAACAGCTGAATTTGATTTTTTCCACCCTGCTGAAAATACATTCAGCTCTCCATCCGAATAGCGGTTTCCTTTTAATTAAGTAGAATGTCTTTCGCTCAGTTCATATTTTACCTGGCCAGCCCCTTCCTCTTTGCAGAGGTCGATGGCGAAGGCCAGCTCCATCTCGGCGAAGACCGCCTCTGCCTCTCCCGTCTGGGCGTGGCGGATGAGCTGCCGCAAGCTCTCGTACATCACCGGGTCGAAGAACGCAAAGTCGTGCCAGTTCACCTGCTCGCAGGAACAAACCGTTGGTGGACCAATCGCACAGACACCGGCGTCCTCCGGTAATAAAAACTCCATTTACACCACTGCATTCCGGTTACGTCTTACCTTTCTCCCAAGCAAAACCTTGATGACATGTCTGTTCAAGGTGATGGGGCAGAGTTCGTTCTGCAGCAGGCACAGACCCAGTATTCTAGGAGAGAGAAAACCACATTCTGTTTTTCCTGTTTTTGACCCCTGTGAAGGAAAGCCTTCACCTTTCCCCCGAAACTGTTAAACTGTCACTTGTTGAATGTGTAAGGATTGCTGTCTTCCATTTCCAACATTGTAAATAACTGAGCTCGCTCATCAATACAGGTTAATTTAATTGGCAAGTGATGACTGTCTTCTTGACATCTATGTGAACCAGCTCATTAGTTAACAAGCTCCTCAGTGGAGACTGAAATGAGGGCGCAGGGCAGTGCGTACCTGCCGATGTTTCGGAAGCAGTTGAGCCGGGCCTCTGTGTTCTTGCCGGGGCGGGGCGAGTAGAAGCCCCTCTTTCCGGGCTGGTAGAAGAGGGGGGCGTTGTCGTCTCCGTCGTCGGGGTCGTCCAGCTCCATGTCCACCACGCTGCGGCTGGAGCCGTGCCGCTTGCGGGTCTCCTGCTGCTGGGGTGGCAGGGGCCGTTAGACAGGGCTGCACACACACACACACACACACACACACACACACACACACATCTACACACACATCTACACACACACACACACACACACACACACACACACACACACACACACACACTACACATACATCTACACGCTGCCTGCCTCTCTGTGCTCTCCTGCAGGACTCCCCCAGGGCCTGCTCTTGGCCTACACAGCCTTCTACACAGCCTCTACGCGCTCTGGAAAATGCACTACGAACAGCTTGTTGTGACAATCTTAATTGTAAAAATGTGCCATGATCAATACAGCTTGAACGACTGACTGATTGATCTGAGTGCCACAATCTAAAGCATATTAAACTGATGTGTTACACAGGGAAACTTACCTGTGCCTTATCGGAGGTGTCCAGCAAGCCGAGGTCCAATATGCTGTCGGCGCCGTTCTCCCTGCGGCAGAGGGGAGCGGTTAGGTGAGTGCAGCTGAGGGACGGAGCCACACAGACACAGACAGGCGCTGAGGGGCGGGGCGGTACCTTCCGTGCGCGATGATGAGCTCCATGGCCTCCTCCACCCGGGCCCTCAGAGAGTCCTCGCTGGCCAGGAGCAGCAGCAGCTGGGCCGGGGACAGCTCCAGCAGCATCCCCGTGATCTTACTGGCAAAGGCCTGGGCCGGCAGGGGGCAGAGTGCAGGGGGACAGAGGGCAGGGGGGCAGAGTTCAGAGTTCAACATTCACCTCTACAAGGCCTTTTACATATGCCACCAGTTTGAATGGACCTCTGTATTTGCTAGAATCATTGATAATTCCATGGAGTGTACTATGGATTGTTTAAGGGTTAAATAAAAGTTGATTTCCATATTGGGAACTGTGTTTCAAAAAACAAACGCATACGTCAAGCCCAGCAAACAAATACTGTTTAACCAACGTGAAACCAGTGGGACACATCTTTTTCACACCGAAATAATATAATGGAAGGCAAGAGGCTGCAATTTAAATACCACTAGTGAAACCAAATAAAACAAGATGGTGTTGGCTACTCCCACCCTTTAAAAACTCGCTGTTCACTAAAAAACTTTGACTAACACTTATTGATCAACACGCAACAGTGCAGTTATTGCCATTAGAAAGAGAGGAGGTGCAGGTCGGAGACTGGTCGTACCGGCTGCATGGCGTGCACTCGGGGGTACAGCCTCTCCCCCAGGGCCTGTCTGTGCGCTGGAAGGGGGTCGGACTCGTCGCTGGGGTTCCCATCGGACGCCGGCCTGAAAGGCCGGGTGTCGACGGAGAGCTGTCTCCTCGAGTCCCTGAAACAGAGAGGCGAAGCAGAGCTTGGAGCGGCGGTCTGACTGCAGGGAGCTGAGGGCGAGGAGGTATGAGGAGTCAGTGTATCTGGACCGGCTGCAGGAAGGACAGGCTCAGCTCCTGAGGGCCCGGGAGCGTTTTCTGCTCCAACCTCTGATCTTAACCTCATGTAAATGTACAATCATTCAGCTGGAAGATGCTTTTATCCAGATAAGTGCACATTCAATAGGGTTAGGCAAGTAGCCTAACTGATATGGATACTGAATCATTAATGTGATATCTGCAATATAAACAAACATACTACACTACGAGCTCTTAAAAGAAAACAAGCCAAATCACTGGAACACTTTGGATAGCTTTCATAGATACCTTACTGCTGAAGACTGCAAATGTTCCCTACCTTAAAACATTTCACAATGTCGTATTTTGGGAAATGCCCCAATGTAAACGAATGCAGATAATGAACTATGACAAATTCAAGTCAGGGTGGTCAGTTGAGACAAAATCCCAGCGTACACCGTGGCCTTACAGGAAGTGGCTGTGACACTGCTGATGTGGTGCGTAGCGTTCGCGGACGTGGGGGTGTGGCCCCGCCCTCACCTGTCCCTGTCTCTGCGGGATCCCGCCCGCAGCCCGCCGCTCCTCCTCTCTCTCTCCCGGTCCCTGTTCCTCAGCCGCTGCATCAGGTCTGTGTGCACAGGAAACACTTTAAAAATCCCCCCTCTTCCACACACAGACCATCTTACAAATTGTTTACATCGACCTGATTCACCAGAGCGTAATAAAATGGGGTCAAGATAAAATTATAAACGGCCAGAGCTTTTTCAATGTTTACATTTACATCTACATTTATTCATTTGGCAGACGCTTTCATCCAAAGCGATGTACAAAAGGGCATATAGTGGGCAAACAACAGGCATAAGGGCAAGAAGTGTACAGGTTATACAAAGCAGATAGTGCTGAAGCTGAGCGCAAGGTCAGTGTAGCGAGACAGAACTAATCTGATCTAAGTTTACATATATCAGATACAGTCACTGGGACAATAGAGTGCTGTACAATACAGCCCAGGAGTCTGAAGAGGTATGTCTTCAGCCCATATCTGAAAGGTTGGAAAATAAATAATAAATATGACACTAAATCAATCCAACGATACACAGGAAAAAGTTCTGTTAAAATTATGACATAAGTTATACTGGGGGGAATAGCATTTCACAGATCAGGTGAAGTGGCTGAATGGGAACAGTGATCTTTCTGTGGTTTACAGAGGAGCTGCACGTACTGCTGGCCTGCATGCCCTTGTTGGCGTTCTGCACGCAGTCCAGGTTGGGCAGCTTCTCGCTGGAGAGGAAGGCCTGGGCGATGGCGGTGTAGAAGCTGCGCGCCACGCCGCTGCCCTCGCCCGGCTCGTCCTTGAAGGTGACCTTGACGCGGTGCACGGCCATGGGCGTGGTGGTGCAGCGGCGGCCGAAGTGCGTGTTGAGCTGCCGCATGGTCTGCTGGATGAGCTGCTCGCGGTCGCGGTCCACCTCCAGCGCCAGGTCCCGCGACTGCTGGTTCCGCAGCTTCTCCATCTCCCGCCGGAACTTGGACTCCTTCACCTCGAAGCCGCCCAGCTCCGTCAGGATCTGCGAGAGGGGGATACGAGACGCTCAACAACGCCTGACTTGGGGAAGGTGGTAGTTTGAAATGGCTGGGACAGGCTCCAGCCCGGACAGCCTGCGTAAGGTCAGAGGTCAGAGGTCAGAGGTCAGCGAGACTCACCGATCCCGGCTCGGCCCCCACGTCCTCCATGAACACCCGGCCGAAGAGCTCCAGGGAGAGCCGCCAGCGGCCCAGCAGCATGTCGTGGGAGATCACCATGCCCATGAAACTGCAGTGCGGCCTGCCGCGGAGGAGAGGGAAACGGCCATCTTACAGAGGAACAGGAGGCAGTGTACCGTGGTGGTAAGGAGCAGGAGTCTTAACTGAAAGGTTGGCAGGTCGATTCTCCGCCGGGGCGCTGCTGCTGTACCCTTGGGAACGGTACTTAACCCACAGTCACCTCAGTAAATGTCCAGCAGTATAAATGGGTAACCTTGTAAGAGCTACAACTCATGTAAGTTTCTGTGGGTAAGAGTGTCGACTGAATGCCAATAATGTCATGTAATGTAACATGCAACAAACCCTCCTCCTTCATGAAGTATGTTACACGATAAAAGGAAAGTCACAGTTGAAGCACCACCATTTCTGTGGGGTCTCATCAGCTGAAGAGCTCTGTTGGGTTTGGCGGGAGGCCTGCACCAGGCTCGGGGCTGGGCCCTACCTGAAAGAGGTGAGGGGCGGGCCCTCGCTCTCCGTCAGCCCGATCTCGGCCAGCAGGCTGCTCTTGAGCTGGGCCGCCAGGTCGTGGGCGGAGGGGCCGGGCTTGGGGACCTCCGGCTCCTCCTCCATCGGGGTCTGCTCCTCCCCGGCCTTCTGCCGGGCCTGCATGTTCATCACGTTCTTCATATTCGCCGAGTACGACATCTTCGTCGGCAAGACCTGTTACACACACGGCCAGCAGGGGGCGACAGTGTTACATGAAAAATAAAGGATGCTAATAAAAAAATACAGAATAACTCCACCTCCTTTGCAAACTGACAGCCTCCACTACAGCCTTCTGTGCTACTGGACAGTTTTAAGCAAGGTGTGGGGTCAGACGATTACCTCCAGACAGTTCCTGTCCAGCGTGGGCTCTGTGAGGACTTTGCTTGCGCTGAATGAGGACGAGTAGAGGCCCTGACTCGGCCGTCCGAACAGATCCTCCTTCCTCGCGTTGGGCTGTGAAGAATTCAATAGTAAAAAAGCCTGAAAATACAGTTTCCCTTTTGGGATTTCATGATTCTTTTCCATCAGAGGCTATTTCACCTTTGAAGGTAGTCATACCAAAGCGAACAACAGAATGTCACAACACTCATCTGTAAGCGAGCCAGATACTGGTAAACAATTGTTAGAAACGCGCTGACGTCATCAAGCCACAAGGTCTAAAATCAGGCTGATAAACAGATGAGTTCAATCTAACCACTTGAGTAAACAAAGTCCAAAAGATAGAAGGGAATTTGCACAGGAGGACGACGTGGAGAAGCTGCCAAACGGAGTCAATCTTTCTAGCTGCTGTGTCGGAGCCTGGGCTTTGTGGTTGCCGAGTCGAGGTCGTACCTGTAGCAGGTGGGGCTGGTCGGCCAGCGGGATGGCCTCGGCCAGGGGCACCTCGAAGGGGTTCGGGGGGATGCAGCCCAGGAAGGTCATGGAGTCGGAGCGGCGGAAGAAGGGGTGGCTGTGGCCCGTTTCCGCGGGCACCGCGTCCTCTTCCTTATCGTGGAGGGTGGAGCCTGGGGGAGAGGGGGCGGAGTCAGGGCGGAGAGCAGGTCAGAGTAACGCCTATTACCCCCACCTAACACTTTATATTACCAGGACAGCAAAAACAATCAAAGTGGCAGGTGTATTTCGTAAAGATCCTAATTATACATGAAGACATATACAAATATTTTACCAGTCACTTCAATTAAGACAGGCTAATACAACCTACCTTCTGATTAAAATATCAGAAGAAATAACAGCATCAGTGAGGTCAACGACTGGAGTCTCAATGACTGAAGTGGATGGGACATGCATGTTATATCACACCAAACCCCCACAGAGATAGAGATGCTGCCTTCAGGAAACTCACTCTGATTGGTGTCCTCATCGTTCTCATGCTCCGAGTCCTCATTGTCCAGACCCACCTCCAGAATCTCACAGGTCCTGCAGGACAGGACAGAACAGCGATGCTTTAGTGCTTTGGTCACGTTCACACAGAAGCACATTGAGCAGAGCCCCAAACTCGCTCCAAATGCATCAAATTAAGAGATTCATGACAGAGGCTTGCCCAGCAGCATTCTGTCAACATTACACCTCACTCAGGGGTGGCAGTGTAGTGCAGGGCTTGTAACCGAAAGGCTGGCAGTTCAATCCCACTCTGGGGCGCTGCTGTTGTACCCTTGGGCAGGGCACTTAACTGCCTCAGTAAATATCCAGCTGTACAAATAGACAGCATGTAAAATGTGTAACTTACGTAACTTGCTCTGGATAAATAACTAATGTAAATGTAATGCAGTGTCATTCTTTAAGTACGCATCAGTAACCACATATGCGAGGAGTGGTTAATGAAAACGCACGGTTCCCCATGACTCGTATGAGGGGCGTACCTCTTCCTGTCCATCTGGGGCGTGTCCAGCGTGGTCTGCTGGTTCATGGCCTTGATCCAGTAGATGAGGGCCTGGAAGACGTAGGCCACGTGCTTGAGCGAGCACACGTCCAGCACGGGCAGCACGTCCGAGTGCTCGTCGTTGTGGGAGCGCATCAGGGAGAGGGCGTAGTTCAGGAAGTCCCCCCGTGCCGACATCATCCCCTGGCGGGTGCTGAGCAGGGTGGCGGCACGCCTGGGACACAGACACACGAATATTTACACCCCTAACTCATGCGCGCAGACTTAACAGAACAAAATATACTCAGATGAAGCCTTACTATTGGAGCGCCGAAACAATATTCCTGCTCCTTTCAGGTGGAAAAGAGACTAGTCCCTGAGGAAGACAGTGCTCTCCTGGTTTCTAACCCATCTAAAAACGCTGCCCTGTTCTTATTCTCTAACATACTGAATTTCAAACGTTCTTAATTAATGCTTTACAAGAAGGTTTACCAAAAGTTGTATAAATGGATAATACATAAAAAATTGTAACTGATCTAAGTTGCTCTGGAGAACAGGGCCTGCTAAGTGACTGTAATGTAATGTAACTCGATCCGATCTGGAGGAACCTCCAGCATCAGTAGGGTTTAGGCTGTGCTAAATCTCTTCACAGTGACAGAGGCGTTTGTATTAAGTGTGGGTTATTCTTCACAAATTCAGATCTTTTTCCCCCGTGCCGTGTTCACACCCCTCCGGCCGGGCCCTCACCTTCGCCCCTCCAGCGTCCGGAGGCTGGCCTCCTCGCGGGCGGTCATGCGGTCCCGCCGGCCCGAGTGCTGCGAGGCGTGCAGCGGGTGGCTGGGGTGACCCGGGTCGCCCGCCGAGGACAGCGCCGAGCCGTAGCGCAGCTGCGCCTCCGTGGAGTCCATGATGGAGACCATCCAGTTCCAGGTGGAGATCAGCTTCTCCTCCACGTAGTTCTGGAACACAGAGGTGGGACACACTCAATCAACTGTTCATCGCCCTTTCTCTCACACACACCTGACTGCTCATTTCTCACACACACACACACACACACACACACACACACAAACACAAACACAACACACACACACACAACACACACACACACACACACACACAACACACACACACACACACACAACACACACACCCTCAAGTGACTGCATCTCACATACACAAAGACAAGCGCATACACACACTATTCACTACACACATACACACACACTGCACTGAAACACCAGTCTTTGCTCACGCTGACTTAACACTGATCAAGGCTGCCTTGCAGCTCAATCCCCCCAGCAAAGACACTTTAGTTCTCCGAGTACATTTAAAAGGCAACGCGAACGATGACATTCAAGGGCACCGGGGGAGCGTGTGCATATGGTCTGCGGACAGCAGTGTCAGTGAGGTCCTGTCCCGCAGACAGAACGCCGGCGGCGGGCACCTGCAGGCTGACGGCGTCCTGGTAGGTGAGCTTGACGGCGGCGGGGTACTGGGAGTACACCAGGTGCGTGTATTTGGGGATGAGGCTCATGAGGTCGGAGATCTGGCGGATGACGATGCTGTAGGCGCGGGCCAGGCTGCTGGCGGAGGTCAGGTAGCTGCTGGAGTTGCTGGCCTCCAGGGCGGCGGCGGCGGCGGCGGCGCTGGTGCTGATAGCGCCGCTCCGCCGCAGGTTGGACGGGTCGATGTAGATCAGGCCCGTGGAGCTCGCTGCCGGGACACACAAAGCACGCGGCTTCAGTAAAAGCAGCCCTGTGCGGCACCGCTCTACTGGCCGAGAGCGTCCACTGGCAGAGGTGCTGATCTACGACACGATCACACTCTCTTTGGCTTCTGCAGCGTGAAATACCCTTTCAGAATGCTAAAGACCCGAGAATCTCAAAAAACAGAATCTCTCCAAATCTAGACCATCTTTTTAAAGTTTCCTTAAAGCATTCAATCAAACACGCACCTGCTACTTGTATTACTTTTGTTTATTTTATGTGTAATATCGGGATGTGTTTTGGATTCTGTGATCTAATGACTGTAATGTGTGGTAGTATACCTGTGCAACATAACTTGGCTGACCTTTTTTGGTTAACTTGTGGCAGAGGTTGAACACGTCTACGCTCACACTCACTGGTGTGGGAGTGCTGTTAGCCTTGTCTGACACTTGCTCTTGAGTTGAATGGATAACACTTCTGTTCTTTTGTGCTGGAAGTTACACTAAATAAGAGCGTCTGCTAAATGAATGTAATGTACCGTAATGCAATGTATTTTAATGCGATGGAATGCAATGTAGTGTAACGCGGTCTAAAGACTGGGCCGTCTCTCAGGGCGGGGCTGACCTGCGGGGGTGGAGGAGCTGGAGGGGGCGCCCCCGGAGGCCCTGTGGCTGGGGGTGCTGCGCACGGCCCACTGCATGGAGCGCGGCGCCTGGGCGGCGCTGTTGGCGTGCGAGGCGCCCGACGCCCTCTCCAGCGGCTCGTCCAGCAGGAAGGTCTCCTGGTCCACGTCGTCGCTCTGGCTGCTGCTGCTGTCCGAGTCGCTCGAGTCGTTGGACTGCGAGTCGTCCTCTGAAAAGAAGGCAGGGACACTGCTGGCACCTTCAGGAAGGGAGGAGGGATTCAAAACAAGAGACAGTTCAGTGTGGGGGGCGTGGCCAGGAGGGGCGGATCAGGGCGGGGGCGGAACGGGGGCGGGGCCAGAGACACTCTGGGGTTAGTGTTCCACGACACCACAAGACACAAGCCACCACACGCCCGACAGCCTGCACACTTACTGACTCAATGGCTAAACACCAATTATGAACAACACCTCAGATGCAAACTAATATATAAACTCAAATAGTCTGATGTTACGCTTTGATGTTATGCATTAAAAATGAACGGTACTTCACTCTTCAAAATAACCCACAACTTCTAAGGTGGAACATTCTTCCACAATGTAATTAACTCCTCAAACACCACAACACTGGTTAGCAAAGTTGAACAAATGGCTCTAATTAGTCTGTTATTTAAAATCTCACTACAGATCCAAAAAGACTGCGGTTAAGAGTTTGGGTGAAGATCAGGTGTTAATAGCACAGACGGCATTACAGCGGGGGGAGACAGGTGGGAGGGACCATGTTGGGAAAACCTCTCCATAAACTCGGTGTACAAAGCTGACCCTGGACAAAAACGCGTCAAAATAAAGAGAAGCCCATACCAAAGAAAGGAAATGCCAGGGAGACCCTACTTCCTGCAAACGAAATACACGCCGTTTTGAACCTAAGTAATGACTACAGCAAGAATGAACGAGATGACATTATCAAAGACGGCCAACTTAAAATCTCATCTGGCACCATTTTTTGCTATACGTGGATACAGGAAAAGGATTTAAGATATGCGTCCTTTAATAAAAGCAGGACTTTAATGAACTGGACTGACATGATTTTACAAAGGCACCTCCTGCCTAACTTAGAACAGGCAAAAAAATAACTTGTATTGACTGAAAGTTCAAAAAAAAAGTCCTAGTACCTGCTTCAGAGCCAGCAGTCGCCGCAGTGACAACGCTCCTCCGGCCACTGGCATTGTCTTGGTTGCTATGGTTACTCTCACTGTCACTCTCGGTCTCTGCGGCCGCCAGCAGATCGAGTTCCATATCGCTTCCTGTAGCGACAGGGGAACACATTCATTCCCTAATATGAAAAATATACACAGAGGCCTTTCGGCCTCACTGACAATACCTCAAAAAGCAACTGACAAACAGACAGATATAAATAACAATAAAACAAAAACAAAAAAGAATCTAAATAGCTCCTGGTTACAAATGTGAATACTATGAATTTTGTAATCAATTCTGGGATCAAAAGTATCACACATACATCATATACAGTGTTTTAAATAATGGCTGGCTAGTTAGAGTGCAGATTCAACTCTGACAACTTGCTGAATACGAATTCCACTGGGAGACTGATGTCAGTGACAGTATGGCAAGACATACAAAACGTAACTAAAAATGTAAGATTTGAGGTCATGCTTTAAACAGTGTCCTTGTTTATCACTTCAGCATCATTATCAGAACTGCTAGTACCATACTGTAATAAAGTATTTCTAGACATTATAACACATGAAGAAAAACCAGCTTAGTGGAGTATCAGCTGCGGTGAAGCTTTAAGAGGCTGCCTGTGTGCCCCTGGTGTTTGTGGGTGATCAGGAGGAGAAAGAGGCTGCCCGTGTGCCCCTGGTGTTTGTGGGTGATCAGCAGGAGAAAGAGGCTGCCCATGTGCCCCTGGTGTTTGTGGGTAATCAGCAGGAAAAAGAGGCTCCCCGTGTGCCCCCGGTGTTTGTGGGTAATCAGCAGGAGGTGCTACTCTCTTACCATCCTCGTCATGCTCGTCCTGCTGCCCCTCCACCTCCGCATTCTCCTCCCCCTGCTCCTCATGGTCGTCGTGGTGATCCTCCTCCCCGGCCACGCCCTCCACCACCTCCACCTGGCACACAAGCACACCTCTTGTCTGACCACACCTTCTAAAATCTGAGTGCTGGCAGTGGAGGGGGAGAGCCTCCCACACAATGTCAAAGTCAATCTACGTGTTAGCTAAGTGGATAACGGGCCCGGCTGTCCGCTTACCTCCTCGACGTCGGCAGACACAATCTCGTCGTGCTCCTCGTCCCTCCCGCGGACGGGCTGCGATTGGCTGCTGCGGCGCGGCTGCGGGTTCCGCATGATGTAGGAGGCCGCCGATTGGCTGGAGCTGCCGCACACAAACACAGCTGTCACTGTGATGAACATGTCAGGAAATACAAAGGCCAGCTCGGCCACAACATACATCACACTTCATCAATCAATCCCGAGGTGTGATCCAGGAGCCCTTGTGTTACCTAAGGGATTAGGTCACCTGGATTCTTTAATGATTAAGCTGAAAATAAGTGTTGAAATGATGTGCCAAACCTCTGCTGGGTCAAAATGTTCCAATAAGTCCTGATGTACCTAGGCTTATCCAAACTTACTGACTTGGGAGATCTACAACCACACTAAAATCTAATTTTAGAAATTTTAATTGAGTACACACACACACAAACACACACACACACACACCCAGTACCAGTCAAAAGTTTGGACATACCTACTCATAGTAAAAAACAAGGAATCTTCCACATTTTAGAACAACAGTAAAGACATAAAAACTATGAAATAACAAATGGAATTATGCAGTGACCAAAAAAGTGTTGAAAAAACCAAAACTCATATATTTTAGTTTCTTTAAAGTAACCAATTTTTTTTTTTTAATTCAATTTTGTTTTGGAAAGACAAACAGACATAGACAAATGTGAAATTGATGACTGAAACAAATTACAAGAATTTAAGCATAAATCTTTAGATCAAAAAGTCTCTGAATGAATGTTTCACATTATCTTCATCAGGTGTATCCTGACTGGTACTGCATGTATATATACACATCTCTCTCTCAGGGCGCTGAGTGCAGGCGCTGAGTACCTGCTGGACTGGTCGGGGGACGGCCGGGGGGGCAGCGGCTCCACGGAGAAGAGCTCCTCGCTGCCCTGCACGGCGTCGATGCTGGTGCTGGCCAGCGTGAAGGGCGCGGTGGGCCGGGCCACGCCCATGCGCACGGGCACGATCAGCGACTCGGCCACGTTGCACAGCTCCTCCACGGCGTAGGGCAGCAGGGCCTGGAACACGCGCCGGCACTTCCCGATGGGCTGGGGGATGAAGTTACTGACACGCGCGGGCGACAGCCAATCAGAACCCGGCCGCCGGGAAACCAGGGCAACAGGTGACAACATCTCCACGGCATGCGCTTTCCAGGATTCCATTCCCAATAAGGTCATCGCTTTCTCAGATCAATGATTTATGTTTGGATTTTTTTCTGTTGCCAAAGTATTTTTGGAGGATTTTTATGGAGAGCTCTAAAAATGTGGCACATGATTATGTTCTGTGGTTGGGACTTTACACTTCTTTCTAAGATGACCAAATACAGAATATCACTGTTTATAATGCCCATTTAAGTAGGTATCCGTTACTTCATTCATTACATCATCTTTTCATACTCTGTATCCATACTCATCCATCCATACTGTTTGAGCCTCTGTTGATCATCTCACATTGGCACAAACAGTGGAAATTCTGAGTGAAAAAGAGACTCTGTGAAGCTGTGAATCCTGCCAGAAAGTGGTCCTCCGGGTCTATCGGTGCAGCCCGGTTTTTAAACAGAGAAAGCCACTGGGAGGGGCGCTTACTTCTTCTTCTTGGACGAGGCCATCTCCACGCTGAGGATGACGAAGACGCGGGCCACGGAGCGCAGGAACCGCATGGTGACCTCCACCGCCTCCTCCCGCCGGCCCGGCGTGTACTTGTTCTGCAGCTCCTTCACCAGCGTCCCCAGCAGCGTGTCGATGAACTACGGGAGCAAAACCGCCCCAGGTTCATTTTATTTCACGTGTCGTATCAGTTAAACGCACATCTGCTACTTGTATTACTTGCTGTTTATTTTACGCGTCGTATCAGGACGTGCTTTGGATTCTGTGAGTGACTGATGTATGGCAGTATACTTGGCTTCCCTTGATAGTTGCACCATCAAGTTAACTTGTGGTAGGGCTTGAATGGTGTTGCACTCACACTCACACGCCTGGGAGAGTTGTTAGACTGGTCTGACACTGTTCATTCAACGGCTCATTAAACTCGAATGGACACACTTAGATTTTCTTAATGCCGGAGGTCGCTCTTGATAAGACCGTCTCTTAAATGAATGTAAAGTAATGTTTCGGCCAATCAAAATCTGGCGCTCTCTCTCAGCGGACCTCAGCGGCCTTACCGTGATGTCAGGGGCGCACTTGACGATGAGGCAGTGGGTGAAGCAGTCGAGCCGGATGGTGCCGCTCTGCTGGTTGAGGTGCACCTGCTCCTCGGGGAGGAGGTGTCCGATCCGGCTGCTGGCGCTCAGGCTGGAGGGGCGAGAGGGAGGAGGATGGGGAGAGGGGTGAGCGGGATCCGGGAGCCCTGGGCCCTCACGGAGAACGGGGCGAGGAGACACACTCACGGGTCTTTGTTCTCCTGGGAGCCAAAGAGGATCATGGAGCGGAGGGCGTTCCAGTCCTGCAGCACGCGCTCCAGGGCGAGCTGGGCGAAGCGGGGCGGCTCCAGATCGTGGTCCGGCATGTCTGAGTCTGACACATAGAGCAGTAACGGTTACCCACCTTCCCCCCCAGCAAATCAGCTCAACCATATCCCAATGCCCTGAGGAAATACAGGCTTCTCCACCCTCAAACAAGGAGATAACCTTGCTGAATGCAGGCTCTTCATAATATTAGAGATTATTGTATTTTAGAGTAATCTGTAATCTTCCTTTTCCTCTCACAGCAAATGTAATTACTGACACTGCAGTCACACACACACACTCATGCACACACACACAGACACACACCTTCGGCATTAGCAGCCTTGCGGTTCCTGTCCTCTCGGATCCTCGGCGGCCGGTACTGGCAGTGCTCCACGCTCTGCCTGGCAACAGTCTGGACCAAGAAGAGCAGGATGTGCTCCCCCCTGTGGCGAGAGCGAGAAGCTCGTGTTACTGCACCGCTGAGAGTGCGGTGGCCTGAGTCCTGGGGCCCCGCGGCCGTGCGCTCACCTGCTGTTGGGCGCTGTGACCAGGCTGGTAGTGGTGAGCAGTCTGTAGAGCAGATCCAGGCGGGCGGCTTTCTGCCCCGCGATAAGCGTCTTACACTTACACTTCTCCCAGCAGTCACAGTAGGCGGTGGGAGACGTTCTCTTAAGCCTGGGGATAACACATAGGTGAGGAAAGAAGCAGACTCCACACGCTACTCTAATGCTCCCAAGTACATTAATCTGCTCATGGCAATAACTCAGACAACATCTCCATCCTGCTCCTATTTCAGACCATCACGACAAAGTCCCCTAAACTGAAATTTGTTGTTTGCCATTTGTACGAGCAAATAAATACACTAAATCCGCATTATGTTCTGCTTGGGGACGTTGTCTGATTATTTATTGTGTTAAAAACATTTTAGCTTATTCCACTTGGTAGTCAGCCTCAAAAAGGCACGACAATAAACAAGCACGCAACTCCATAAAAGGTGAAGGGAAGCGGTGAATCAGCCAATGAAATGAAGCGAGGGATCAGCCAATGAGATGCTCTTACTTGCAGTCGTGTCCCTTGTGGCAGACCCTGGCGCATTCGGTGCAGCAGCAGAGGGACTCCAGCAAGCCGCAGGTCCGGCACTCGAAGATGTCCTGAAAGGGCCACACACAGATCCCGCAACGCTTAGCCCGCGCTCAGCACGAACCCTACGACCTTACCCTAGCTCCTCGCCCGCTGACGGGACCCTCCGACGACAGCTCACCTGGTTGATGTGCTCCGCCCCCGTCCAGGTGAAGCTGCAGGTGTCGTTGCAGCAGAGGACGTAGAGGGGCGAGTCGTCGGGGTTGGTCCCGGCCGGGCAGATCATCTCCATGAACACAGAGTCTGTGTCCTCCTTCTCACTCAGCCCGGACTCACCTGCAGCGGATCGCAAGGGCGGCCGAGTCACGGAATACATATAACACAACCAGTCTGACTGCACCAAGCCACATTAATGCTTAAAATCTAATAATGCACACTTGCTCCAGCCTAAGCCTTACGTTATTCCAGTATGAAAGAGGCAAGCTGTGAGCTGGCTATATTAAGATATAACTTGAAGGTTTTCACATGCACGCTGGACGCTGTGTACCCAGCCGGTCTCGGGGGGGGAAGGGGGGGGGCTCTGTACCTTTGGCGATTTTCTGAGCCGCTTCCAAAATGGTGATGGCAGCTGGGTAGGCCCTCCCGCTGACTGCCAGCATGAAGGGGGTCATTCCGCGGGCGTCCCTGTCAGAGCGACACACGGGAGGGAGAGATTAGAGCGGGGCGCAGCAGGGAAGCAGAGTGACCCTGAACAATGCGGGGCGCGTTCGCGTTTCCTTCCCAGCCCCCGGCCCGGCGCTCGTACTTGGCGGACAGCAGGTCCCGGAGGTAGGGGCGGAGCACCACGCTGTCACACATCAGCTTCAGGATCAGGTGGGCGTTGGCCTTCCGGTCTTTGGACTCGACCAATGGGGGCTCTGTTGAAGGACCTGGCAAAGACACACAATGATTACTCCGGCTATTACAGGCCATTCAATCACCGACAGGAGCACCAAGCTACTTTTGTGGACTAAATCTCATTACCTCCCCGAGAGAGCTGTGAATAACCCATAGTGCTGGACTGTAAGCCCCTCACCTGGTATAGTGGAGGTGCTGGGTCCCTGACCGGTGCCGGGTGGGGCGGTGGTGAGCGAGCCCACAGCGGGGGCCAGAATGAAATCAATATCACCATCTAACAGGGCAAAAAAAACAAGGCCAGCTTCATTATTAAAGAGCTGCAACAGGAGTTTGACTGCAGCGGTTAAGCGTTGACGGACTTCAGCAACAGCCAACCTGGATCCATGGGCGGGGGGTCGGGCACCCAGCTGGGCGGGGCGATGGGCGGGGACACGGGGTCCTGGTGGTCGCTGGAGGAGGGGCCTGACTCGTGGCGGCCCAATCCGGCGGCCCTCAGGGACCGCCTCATCATCTCGCGCAGCCGCAAGCTGGGAAGAGCAGACCTGCATTAAAGCGCGTGGCTGGAGTTTAGTGAGGCGCACTGCATGCTCTGTGACCACACTGTTCCACTGTGACAGGATGGTCTGCTTCTTCTAGTGCAGACAGTGTGCTGCTTGAATGGACCTCGGTTTAAACGGAGCGGAAAGCACGTACCCCCTGCTGCTGGAGGAGCCGGTCCGGTTGCCGGAGCTGTTGCTGGAGACCACGGAGATGGCGTTGGCGATGGCCTCCACCGCCGACAGCCTCTCCGCGAACGTGTTCCTCTCAGACCGCTCAGCTTCTGGAACACACACGGGCAGCCATGACAGCGTGCTGACTGCACCACTCTACCCACGTACCACCGTCAGGGATGGGGTTGGCCTTCTGTAAGCTGCTTGGCTCTTTCCACGCACATACTTCACTCTCTGACTCCCGGTGGTGGCATCATTCACATACAGCCATCAGAACTGCAGAATCACTCATGGTCTTCTACCAGACTCCACAGTGCTGTCTACATTTCCTACGTACAGCTCCTGACACCTGAACACCTCTTATCCTTAGTGAAATATGATGTACTTGATAGATCACCGTCAAGTACTATCTGTCTGATAGTGTAATGTACGTTACTGTAACACTCATGTCTGCTCTAATGGTCGATCATTTCACACTGTCTATGCTGAGAGACAGGGGAAAATTTTCCTTTAAAGACCATTCTAGCACCATGTATACCCTTGCACCTGATTGGTCCGATGCTTACACTGCCTCTCTGAGGTTTCTGGTTTCTGACTGGTACGTTGCTTGTTGTTCTATTGCTGTGCCATTGCCCTGGAAAGTGAGACTGTCTCCAGAACCAGAGCTCTCTCCAGAGTCCGAAGGAGAGAGGGTTACTCAGATGGTGCAGAGATTAGCTAGCACTTCCATAACAACATTAAAAACAGAGCAAAGCACCACAGAAGCAGATCTGGGCTCTGTCTGCAAGCGCGGCTCCTCCCCTCGGCGACCCCCCCCCCCCCCCCCCCGCGTACCCTCCTCCTCCTTGGTCTCCTTGTTGCTGACGGGGAAGCAGACGGAGACGCAGGCGTGCAGGATGTTGCGGTTGCCGTCGCAGCGGTGGCCCAGCAGGGCGGCCAGCGCGTGGGGGCTCTGCTCCAGCAGCACGGCCTGCTCCAGGTTGGCCAGGTAGAGCCGGCACGCCTCGTAATCGCAGCGCAGCACCTGCTGCATCAGCGTCTGCTTCTGCGGGAGACACACTGGGCCACTGAGGACTGGACGAAGCGGCGACCAACGGGGGAGGCCGCGCTTCACCGCGAACAACGCCCTGCTCCAATCACAGCTTGTGGCACTGAGATACTACTGTCAGCTGGCTTTCTATGGAACGGTGGTGTGGGGTTGTGGGTAGGGAATTAGACTTGTAAGCCCTCAGTGCAGCAGGGACAGAAATGTGGGGTAGTGGCAGGGAGCCAGGCTCATAACCTTTGAAAAAACATACTGCTGACATACTTTCAAGAAAGAATCTGACTGTCATGAGAGGCAAAGCCCTCTGCTTAAAGGTAAGGCATGTCAGATGCATGTGTAGATAAGGAAGGTATCTGTACACACAAATGATGGAGTGCAGTGCTAGTGATGAGTAACGCCAGGCTTCTTTAGGTTTATATCAAACATTCAATCACCATACCTTTACCCTTTAACAGGATGGCACCAAAATCAAGTGCAGAAACCTGTAAAACCAGTTAAAAAGCAGAAGTACGGGAGCTGTAAGACATGAAACCAGGGCACCTACTTCCACAGCCATGATGATGACGGCTGCCTTCTTCTTGACGGTGGAGTTGGCGGGAAGGCTGGAGAGGGAGTGAACCCCCACCCCCAGGCTGGAAATGGGGGGCAAATCTAACCAGTCCGGGTCCCGTATCCCGCCCATACAGTCTTTGGCCAGGGGGTAAATTGTACCATTTCCGTCCCTCAGGACTATGGGGGATTCCTTTAAAAAAAAAAAACGCAACATTAAAGGGTCACATCAGGGCTTAGATGAGGTATGAGCTCATGAATGGAATGCGGCTGTGTGTCGGGAGGATGGGTTCCCGGGGCCGGAGCTCACCTGCCCTGCAGTGAAGATGGCCACATTGCGCTCATTCTGGCCCAGAAAGGCCAGGCTGCTGGTGGGAAAGTTATTCTCCTGCTCGGCCTTCCCAGTGGCCAGGTCAAAGATACAGTATCTCACCCAGCTGCCTGTCTTCAGGACAGCATGGACTCCTGAGGAGGAGAAACAACAGAAACAACCCGGTCAAGGACTGGTCCACCAAACACGACCTGGTCAGGGCCTGGTCCACAAAACAAGACACGGTCAACACCTTTTCCATTAAACAAGACATGGTCAAAACATGGTCCACTGAACAAGACATGGTCAGTTACTTCAGCATAATACACCAGGCAGCTAAGTCTGAATAAATGGAATGGTGGAATGTTTCTATCACAGTAAAAGAAGAAACATAAGAAATGGAAAAAGTACCTTTGGAGTCAACATTGACAGCCAATATTTCAGCTTTTTCAGGTATACATAATTTTTTAGGTGTGCGCTGGAAGCAATCTGGAACTTTTGGAGTTCCACCAGTTTTAACTACCTGCCAAAAAGAAGACAAAGAGAAGCAGCGTTAAGAAAAAAAATTTAGTATGAACGGGCGGCAGTGTAGCATAGTGGTTAAGGAGCAGGACTCGTAACCAAAAGGTTGCCGGTTCAATCCCCGCTGGGACACTGCTGCTGTACCCTTGGGCAAGGTACTTAACCCACAGTTGCCTCAGTAAATATCCAGCTGTATAAATGGATAACATTGTAAAGAACTGTAACCTATGTAAGTCGCTTTGGATAAAAGCGTCTGCCAATGAATAAATGTAAATGTAAAAATTCAACACCTTCCTTCTAGAAGGACATAATGTCAACCCACAGTACTTGACACAGAGTGCCAAATAACTCCTCACAGGCTAAAAAAAATTACCTTAAGTTCTCAATTAAGCCATATACTTATAAGAAACCTACATGCTGATTGTCACACACCTGTAAGCCACGTCTGAACTGAAAATTAAAGTATGGACTTTTGGGCAAAGCAAGGCCTCTGGAGGAGGTTTAAAAGGCGCGAGGGGGGTGGCCAGTTACCTGCAGCTCATCGATTCTGAGGAGCCTACAGTCCTGCAGCAGTGAGGAGGGGTCAGAGTCAGAGGGAGCTGCGCTCTGGCTGCTCACGCTGCTCGACGTCCCTGGAAATTTCACAGCAACATATGCACCATCGACTTTTAGCACCTTGAGTTCAAAAGAAAGAGCTCGTTGCAAATGCTGTCATCACCAAAAGGGGCATCACAACAAACAACACACAACAGGGGAGACAGAGAAACAGTATACAGTGCATACAATAACTAAAGTCCATTACGTTACATATTTAGCTATGTATAATGCAAAACATTTTGCTATTATTATTATCGTTATTATTACTAATAAATATTAACATTCAAATATCGATATGCTAGCAAACACAAAATCATTACGGATATGAACGAAGTTGATAAATGTAACTTCATTATAAAATTGGACTGTTGATTTATTTTACTTCTAGTAAGCTGCACAGTTTGTTTTGCCAGTGGTCAGACTACACATGAAAACTACATTTACATCATTCAAATACAGATCTTGATACAACACAGCAAGACCAAACACTCCATTTCCCCTTCCACTCCTCCCACAAGGCAGCTGGGTTTGGTTGATTCTGGGGCCACACCCACCTTGCCTACAGGGACATTTTTTACATCCTCCACAAAAACCACTTCTCTAAGAGGCCACTGCTCCTCGTTTACTTTCTCCTCCTCTTTGGGGGCGGGGGTGGAGCGCCGTCGCTCTGTCACACAGGCACACAGTTAGGCGAAACAGAGACTGCACCCACACAGTCATCCTTACCACACAGACTGCACCCGTACAACCATTCCCACCATACAGACTGCACCAGCACAACCATCTACACCATACAGACTGCACCCACACAACCATCTACACCATACACACAGACTGCACCAGCACAATCAACCCCACCATACAGAGACTACACCCACACAACCATATTTACCACAATACACCTCCATACAGTCATCCGTACACGCGTCCATAAACGTCCCATACACACGTGAAAACATTACACAGGTGCATCTGTGTGTCGCACATCAACAAATTATGTCAACCCACTTACACAATTATACAGAAACAGCCCCACCAACCCCCGTCCACAAACACATGTACACACACACAAACAGAAGCACGCATTCAGAGCTGCACGTGATGGAGCAAAGCAAGCGGAGGGGCATCCGCGTAACCTCAGGATTAGCGAGCTGAATTACAGTGCTCCACACAAGCCTTCTGCTGGCGGGATAACACGCTTCCGTCCCTGCAGAGGGGAGCAGGGCCGCGCTAGCGCGAGTCTGACGTACTGTAGGGGAGAGAGGCGCTGCTGGCGATGGACGACGTGTCACTGCAGGTGGAGGCTGGGGAAGGGGGCGGGCCCATTTCGGTCTTCACCGACTCCGGCTTGCTCTCTGTCCTGCGGGTACAGAGGAGGGGGGAGGGGGGGTGGGGGGTTGGCGAGGTGAGGTGACCGTGCGGGACGGCGGGGCGCGCGTGTTCACCCGTCCCGGCTCTTACTCTTACTCCCTGGACGCCTTCAAGAAAAAAGTCATCTGTTCATGCTGTATCTGTAGCCTACCTTCCCCCCAAGGTACGTCTTTCCATCTTATCGATTGTTATTTTACATTTATTCATTTAGCAGACGCTTTTATCCAAAGCGACTTACTTGTTATGACTGTCATATATTGTTACGTATTATGTTCAAAAACCAAAAAAAAAAAAAAAAACCCCAGAAAAACTCCACACTAGCTTAGCATTTTTACTTTGTATCTTACTGACCTCTTGTAATACCTTACGATGTCTACTCTTAGCATAGTGATGTTCTTATTTATAAGTCGCTCTGGGTAAGAGCGTCTGCTAAATGACGTGATGTAATGTAATGGAATGTACTTGGCTTCCTGGGTCTTGCCACTCTTCTCCAGGCTCTTGAGGCTCTCCGGGGAGCGCAGCTGGAACCTGCAGCTGTCGTTCATGTTCCACACCGACTCCAGGAGCACGCCCACCTTGGGCACGCCCGTGCTGACCGAGAAGGCCACCGCCCCCGCGTGGTACAGGGGGTTGTTCCTCAGACACACCTGCAGGTTCGGGAATTGGGTTCGCATTAACCAATCTCAGACCAACCCACTGCACACTGAGACTGTACGCACCGCACACAGGGAGGTTCAAGGGAGGGACTGTCCTCACCTGCGTTCCCACGGTGATGTTGGGGATGGACGAGATGCCGGCGCTGGACTTTGGCTTCTTGTTCTTGGCTCTTGCCTTCTCCAGCATCTTTTTGCGTTGGCTGAAAGGCACTACACCCCTGAGGAGGAAAAAGAGTTGTATTTTCCATTAAACCTGCCAATTCCAATCTCCCGACATGCAGAACTGCATAGTGTTTTGCCAATTCCACAGGCGAGCGCTCCAGTCTTCAGTGTGTGTTGACACTGAGTGTTCACTAGGTAGCCAGTGGGCAGGCACTAGACAACCAGTGGGCAGGCACTAGACAAGTGGGCGGGCACTAGATAACCAGTGGGCGGGCACTAGGCAGCCAGTGGGCAGGCACTAGACAACCAGTGGGCGGGCACTAGACAACCAGTGGGCGGGCACTAGACAACCAGTGGGCGGGCACTAGACAACCAGTGGGCGGGCACTAGGTAGCCAGTGGGCGGACACTAGACAACCAATGGGCGGGCACTAGGTAGCCAGTGGGCGGACACTAGACAACAAGTGGGCGGGCACTAGGCAGCCAGTGGGCGGGCACTAGGCAGCCAGTGGGCGGGCACTAGGCAGCCAGTGGGCGGGCACTAGGCAGGCACGCTCACTCACCACCAGTAGAGGCAGGTGTCAAGCTGGGCGCAAGTGTAGAGGGCGCAGCAGTGCAGGGACACGATGCGCTCCCCCTGCAGCTCCGGGAAGGCCTGCGCCGAGTGCTCCAGCTTCGAGGCCACTGAGCTCAGAGTGTCATCCACCCACGTCGCCACCTACAGGCAGGGAGGAGCACAGCAGTATGGTGTGACATGGACCACCAATTTAAGGGAGATTGGGGTTGTTTTGATCATATATCAGTAAAACGAGTAACAACAAGTAGAAAAGGGGGCAACGATCAAAGGTTCCCCTGAATATACAACCTTGACAGCTCAAAGGTCGTTCTGTTATGACACAAACACAAGAAAGTGCTGCAATTTCAGTTAGTCTTTCAGACTATGAGCACAGTCAAGTCAAGATACCCATTAAACACCTATATACTCATTCATTCAGTGGATGTTAACATTTTCTTATTCCAGGTTATGTTACCAAGGAAGTCACAGCAACCATGAGTGACTCCAGTTTGCAAGAACTGAGACACAATTTGCAGGACAACCATGCTTAATTTATTTTGGGGTAACCCTGATTTCAAGTGGAAAAAAAAGAAGCCACAAGCCAATTCGTCCCATTCATCCATCATTACACCATGAAGGTGTGGTGGGAGGCGGAACAGCATGTGGACCTTGTTGGACTCCGTGGCGACGGTGGCTCTGATGCTGTTGGCGGACAGGAGGGTAATCTTCTCATTGGTCAGGCCCAGGAAGGCGGCCCGCGGGTGGTGCACAGCGGGGTTCTGAGGGCGGAGACGCCATGGGTTAAAAAATGCAGCTGGACCACTTCCGAACAACACAATCCACCAATGACCCCTTCAGCATAATCACGCATTGAGTAACCTTTTCACTGGGGCTGTATTAATGTGTCTGTCCTTCTCTCCTTCATGTGAATAAGCAAGGGGTCACAGTAAAACAAACACAAAACAAGCATTCACATAAAACGATGACCATACATTCAAAGTGTGCCAGGGAGGACTGTTACCTGTGTGTTCCTGTACGGTTCCGGTTCGGTCCACTTCCACTGGTACAGCTCTCCTTTGGTGCTGACCGCCACCAGCTCTGAGTACAGAGCCCCGATGCTCACAAACTTAGTGCCGTCCTAGAGGAGGAGGGGGAGATATCAGTCTAACACACAGAAATTAAACAGGAACGAACTGCACACAAACTTAGCGAGGTCCTAGAGGAAGGAAAAAACAAGTCAAATGAGTCAAAGATACAGCCATTAAACACCAACAGCACAGCAACTCTGTGGAGACCCGGAGGGCAAATCCTTTGTTGTGAAATTTGTACTTTAAATGAGTTTCCCTCTTGTGCTGGTGGATTAATGTCTCTTAGACGCGAGGGAGACGCAGCTCACTCCATTCTCTGGCCCAGCCATAAACAGGCCTCGTCCTCACAGGCGACCGTGGGAGCACAGGAGACAGGCCACAGAGAGTGGAGCCCTGCGGGCTTGCTCATTCCTTACGATTTACCGGGAATCTACCGGTCGCCTCAGACTCAATCAGCAAGTCTCCAGGGACTAAGGGACCAAGACTCTGCCGCCCTGTCACAGTGCTGTTGTTCTGCAGAGAAACAGCGGTGGGATTCTCTGCAGGAGAGAGGAAATGGCCCTGGCCCTGGCTCTGACAGCCGCGCCCTCCGCAGCTGTCTCCATCGCCCTGGAAACGGGGTGGAAAACTGAACTGAACGGGATCGCTGTACCCCCCCCCCAAACAGAGCTCCCTGTAAGTGTTCTGAACAACCACCAGCTGCAGTGGAGGGCGGGTGCGCTTTGTTTACAACTCTGCAGGCTCCTGAAAGCTGGTTAGGGAACAACCACAGACCGGCAACAGGAAGGAGAGGCTTGGGAACATTGGGCTGTTATTGCCGAACGCGACACTCGGGACACTTCCTCCTCAACAGTGATGTCATCCTGTGATTTAATGGCTTCTGTGTATTGTTTTTAGAAACTCCCATCTAATAAATGGCTTGCAATGTGGAATCCCATGACTCAAAGGTCACTGTGTAAATTATTAGAAGGCGCTCTGAAACAAAAGGAGTCTTTGAAAAAGGGTTGCTGAAGGGCACCTTGATTGATTATTTGTTAAACCCCCTTCCACAGGGAATCTGTATGGTGTATGCTTGGTGTGGCCAACTAAAGACTTCCCCCGGGGTTTCATTTCCACTGCAAACCCTGATGACAGATGCATGTTATGTATTAAAAGGAAGATCAAGTATGGACATTTCCTGTAAGACTCTCATATGAGGGTGCATTCCAGCCAGCGCATACAGCGTACAGGTCACATTCTGACAACATCATGTTTACTGAGGCAGAACGGTGGGGGGGCAAACCTTATCGGGCCACCACTGGAGGTCCTCTCCCAGGGACACGGGGCTCTGGGTGGGGACGCTCTTCCTGTCCAGCCCGGGCTCGCCGTCCCTGCTGGTGGAGCCGCGCTCGGCGTCAAACGAGGCCCCGTCGAGCCAGCGCCGCTCACGCAACCTCAACACAGACTCACGCTCGCGCAACAGCTCCGAGTCGCGCTCTAGGGGGAGAAGGAGAACTGGTATGCAATGGGGTCACACCAGTGGGATAGACGTAAGCCACTCTCTGGGAAAGACCCTTCGCATGAACACACAAGTCGCAAAAAGGAAGTGGAATTAAAAAAAAAAAAAAAAGACTGTCTACGAAATATACCGACAGGCAAAACACATGGTCACAAATGAGGCATGAGGCATGCATGTTTTGGTGCTGGGTGCAGTATTTTGGGGGGGGGGGTCTGGGGGCCCCTCTGTAAGCAGCTGTGTCTGTTGGGCCTTTCTCAGAGGGCTCACTGCAGTCTGACCTATGCATTTTCACACTAGCTGAGGCAGGGCTTTTACAGTTAAAATGACCTTTAGTGACTGCGCACTGCACCCATCTCAGCATACAGAGAATGAGACTGCAACATCTGCCTTGTAACAAATTGGCTAACCAGTAATTTGGCATGCCTTGCTAACGTAAGCCTCAATGCATCCTAATGATGGTGCTGAGAGAAGCTTCAGAAGCACACGGGGGATTTCATTACTGTAATACTGTAGCCAATAGCAGCGGCTAACACGCATCTGACGGACTGAGCACGAATCAGAGCAGCGCAGGGGCAGAGCGATACTCTCTTGCTCCTGAAGTTACAAACTGTCAGGGAAGCTAAGGTATATATAGGATGGAATTAAGCAGCCGTCCCGCCGGAGGCCTGTGAGTCGTATGTAAGTGTGGGGGGCGGTGCGGTGCCGCTCTGAGATACCTCGTGAGGAGCCGAGCCGGGACAGTGAGGAGCGCCGGAACGAGGGGTATCCGAAGTAGCTGATGTCCTCGGAGAACATGGCGTCGGCGTCGATGATGACGCTGGGGTGGGCCGAGTGGATGTCCGCATCCAGCAGGGACATTAGGTCCTCTGGAAAGGGGGGGGGGGCACACACGCAGAAATGCCACTCCCGTCACACACAGCTCGCAACACGCGTTTAGCAGAAGCAGCCGGGTCTGTACCACAGAGCCCAGATGTGGTCCAAAATCCCTAAATATCAGAGCTAATGGGCAGTGGGGTTAAAGCTACACAGTAATTGGGGGTTTACTTCACTGCAAAAAAGGGGATATCATGAGGCTAGGAAAACTTGAATGCATTGCTCAGATGTGCCAGCTCCTCACAGAGGCCAGAGGAGGTAGGGGGTAGGAGATGTAGGAAGATGCTAGTCTGGCCATAGTTCAGTTTGCCACACGCACGCACACCTACCTCCAGGCAAGTAGGACTCGCTGGCGGTGTCGTCCCCGTCGTCCCCGTCCTCGTCGTCCCTGCTTAGCAGGTTGTTGACGGCCAGGTTGACGTCCAAGTTGGTGCGCTGGAGCTCCCGGATGATGACGCTCCTGGACTTGCCCTGAAGGACCACCTGGGCCTGGAGAAGGGGCATGGCCCACGTCAACCATCGACCTTTCCTCTATCTCCTTCTACCTCGATTCAAAAGTGGTTTAGAGCTCTCTGGATAATGTGTAAGTGCTGAATCAGTGTGGGTGAAACTATTTCTTAGCTGACTGAGGGCTGGATGGAGCTTGCACGGAGGTTGGACGGAGATTGTGTGAAACTGCATGGGTGTGGAGGTTTGTGTGAAGGCTGCAGGAAGCTGGAGGTTGTGTAAAGGTTGAGGAAGCGAGTAGGAAGTTGTGTTAAAGCTTCAGGTATGTTAGGAAGGTTGTGTGATGGCTAGGTTGAGGCTGCGTGAAGGTTAAGTGCATGTTTAGGATTTTGTGTAGACACTGTGAAGGTTACGGCTGTGTTTAGGAGGTTGTGCAGACAGTGTGTGAAGGTTACAGGAGTGTTTAGGAGGTTGTGCAGACAGTGTGTGAAAGTTACGGCTGTGTTTAGGCAGTTGTGCAGACACTGTGAAGGTTACGGCTGTGTTTAGGAGGTTGTGTAGGCATTGTGTGAAGGTTACGGCTGTGTTTAGGAGGTTGTGTTTAGGGTGCCCTGGCTGACCTGGGAGATGAGCTCCTCGGGGATGACGGAGGCCGGGATGACGGGCTGGGGCTGGCTCCCCAGGAGGCCTGAGCCGCGCTCCCTGCCCGTGCGGATCACCCGCGTCTGCCTCCGGGAGTCCCGCGCCGCCGCCGAGGACCTGCCGGAGGAGCCCCCGCCTCCACCTCCCCCTCCTCCTCCTCCTCCTCCACCTCCTCCTCCTCCGCCGGCTCCGCCTCCACCTCCGCCACTGCCCCCTCCCGCAGCTCCGCCGTTCACCCCGGAGCTCCAGCGGCTGCTGGAAGGGAAGGAGGCCCACAGGTCAGAAAGACGGAGCCGGCGAAAGACACGACCGAGCCCTGCTGGGGACCGCGCCAGTTTGGCCAACCCCACTCTTTGACTCTTAACACATCAGTGCACACAGGGCCTTTCCCACATCATTAATAAAACAGAGTCTTCTGACAGGTTTCACGACAAATCCTCATTAGTGAGTCAACACGGGAATAATGTGAGTTCCGCATGAATAGAGAGAAACCTGATCTCTGAAACTAGGTCTGGCCTTTTTTGGATTTATGATCAAATGCCCAAACGGTAATTACCCTGCCTGTTTTTCAGAAAGACGGCACAGACAGAGAGCTGGCAGAGCAGATGGGAGAGGTTTGCTCTGTAATAGCAGATGCTGCTGTCTGGCTGACGGGGAAATCAGACAAAAAGTTTACACGGCCATCAGCCCTTAACCATTCTGTGCTCTGAAGGAACGGTTAACCCCTCGTGGTGAGTCATGCTAATGAAGCGACAGATTGGGACACAAAATTCCCGAAGGGCTGACTCAACAGTTTTGCTTTTACTCAGCACTGAGCTAATGTCTGTCAAGTCTTATTTTCGGGAATGACATTAAAATAAAAAGAAGAAAAACGCAGAGAGAGTGAGTTTGAGGTAAATTTGGCTCGGTGGCACTTCGCGCTGTGACCTTTCACTCGCGCTATGACAACGATGTCCCTGCCAAAACTTACCCAAGGGTGTTGCCTGCCAGTCTGCCCAGTGTGTCAGACCCAGACAGGAACCAGGGCGGATCACTAGTCCTGCCTGGCCTGGGGGTCCTTCCTGTCCCTGACCCACTGCTCAACTTTGAACTGGAAACAAAAGATGGGAAATCAGTTACAAACCTACAGTGCCCAATTAGATGACTGAAAACAACCCGGGAACTCCCAGGTCCTAAAGCCCTTCGGCTTCATTAGTAACTGAGGGGGAATGACAGGGACTAGCTGTAGGCAACACCCTTGGGCTTGGGGTTAATGGTGACTTATTCTGCGATTTTAGTCTTTTCCCATAAAAGCTCCTACGGCCTTCCCCTAAACATTTTATATTGTTGCTAACTAATGTATACAAAAATGTTGCTTCTACTTTGACTACACATTTTATATCTGTACAATAAACAGTGGGGGAAAAGGTGCTGAATGGCACCCAAAACGTAAAATGTTGCATGAAAAGCACATTTTTGTTTAGTTAAAAATACACCGGCCAAGGGAAACCAGGGAGAGTTTGATGCTAAAATAAACACATAACATACATGACTGGGTGAACCAAACGTTAACAGAACGTGTCTTTATTTGAAAAATAACGTAACACCACAACACACAAGGAGAGGGTTGATAAAAAAACAAATTATCTGGATGAATGAATCTGTAAGTGCTGAAAGCGACATGACATTTCATTTTATTTCGCCAAAAGGAAACAGACGGTTTAAAACGAGAAAAGCCATTTCTAATCGGCGACCGGCCACAGTCTGAGTGCGAAACTGATATTATTCATCACATAACAAATATTCATTTCAACTGGAAATCATCTGACGACAGATACCAACATTCATTGTCAAAACTGATGCTCGTGATATTTACCGGTGAAAAACAAGGAAATTGAGTATGTAATGCAATTCACCACTCAGAGTGAATGACTCACTGGCTACTGAGCATAATTTAAATCACTTAGCTAACATTGTTCTCCAGCTGGGCAGAACAACCAGGAAGCCTCCTACATGAAAACGTTAACACGGTGTTGCAATGTGTTAATGAACAGAAAGGTTCGCAGAACTTCCTTAGGACAAATGTTCTCCAACTCCAACGGAAGTGATAAAAAAATAGTGTTAAAATGACTTTCGGCTTTTCCGCACATAAACCATCTCGCCAAAAGGACAAAAGCCGACATCTTTAAGGAAAGCTTATTTCCTGGTTGCTCGGCGCCAATGTAAGGAGCTAAAATAGAGAGAAAAAGCATAGCTCGGGGAATGTGGTGAGCCAGCTAGCTACAACATGCCCTATGAGACAAAAATAGGGGTTTCCACAGAGCACTGTAATCTACCAATATTTCATTACATAAACACATGGGATTACTTCAGTAAGGCCTCAGTGGCACCCTGGTTAGTGGTGAGAGTGGTATTTGAGAACCCCGCAGTCTAGGCCGCTTGAGGCTACCGATCCACTAGCGGTACTGCCAACTACCGAGAGCCAACAGCATCCGAAACCACCGTTTGCTCTCTGATGCCTCGGCTTATTCAGTCTGGCCCTGGCGACAACACACAAGCCCCGCAGAAAAAAAAAAAGGCCACTTCCCCTTTTAAAAAAAGCACTACACGCGAGTCTCTTTCCAGTCACACTCAAAGCGTGCCTAGCAACTATTAGGACTAAAAACAAACCTTTCAATCTGAGGCTTACACCTCTCCCGGGAGGACATCTGAAGTGGCGGCGAAACTCACACAGGCGCATGTTTTTCGAACCATAGCAACCGGGCGAAGAATTTAAGCCTCTGTACAAAAGCGGAAAGCAGAGGCCGTTGATAGCTGTGATGTGGAAGCGTTAAAATGCCACTGACATCGCCAGAGCGCTTTCGGATGTGCGGTAACAGCACATGAAGTTCGGTTCCAGCTGACTGAACATTCAGGCTGCAGCAAGCGGTGCTGTTCCTTTAAGTGCTTTCATTCCCGCCAGAGGGATCAATTAAATAAACGCTGCTGCAGTTTCGGTGATTCAGAAATTCCCCCTCGGCTGCTATGACAACCGCTGAACGTGACAAATATCAAATCAGCCTTTGGAAGCCGCTTTAAATGATCCCGCAGTGATACCACCTACCAGAAAGGAACGGAACGCAGATAAAGACACAGCGGGACTGTGACTTTTGCCCTTCGGTTTCCGATCTCACTGTTCTCCGACACTGTGCCATCCTTTCAGACCACGCTGCCTGACGCATGCGGGCGGTCTGTAGCTGATTAGACAGGACACCGCAATGTAGGCCTACTTGTCTTATTAACGGGAAATCTGCAGAATGTGACGCTGACATCACAGCGCAGGAAGGCGCCTCAGCTGGGAGACCATGGCAGCCACTCAAACTCTTCACTGCTCAAAATGAACGCTTCTGTACCAAGGAGCAGACAGTCTGAAAAATGGGATCCAGGTGGACTAAGTCAGGGAGGCATTCTTCCTTGGAAGCTTTCATCCGTCCTCAAGATTAAACACACATTCTCAGCACGCTTAAATACATTCATGCCTTCACGTGATGCTACAAAGGCCGATTAAAAGATGGAAATGCAACTGTCACATTAAGGGAGCTGAACCTATACGTCACTGACTGGGACACAGAGACCCGTGTGGTGTGGATAGGTCTGTCACCGACCGAGACAGACGCCCACGTGGTGTGGCGGTACAGCATGCCTTCTTAACGGCTGACTGAAAGTCGCTCTCACCCGTCGCTGACGTCCGGTTTGCCCAGCTCCAGTCTGTCAGGCTGCACAGCGAAACCAATCCGGCAGACGCGGCCGTCCTGGAGGAGAACAGACAGCCAATCGGCATGAATTACTGAACTCGCACAACACGTCCTACAGAGAAACGCACAGCCATCAAAGCAGGTCCTCAGAGATCCTTCAGCCACATGACACCTGGTGCATGGATGAAGCTGAGAAGTAGGCACTTAAACTCACTTACTTGAGTGCTACACTAGCCTGCTCTGCTGAGGCTAAGATGCTGGAAAGGGTTATGCTGTTAACGGCTGGCCTTCCACACTTTGCGCATGCATTTTAAGCGGGGAGCCTGATTGGTTATTGTCCAGTCGCACGCCTCTGACAGGGGCGGGCAAAGAAAATGCAAGCGCTGTGATTGGATCATTGCCTAGAAAGGTAATCCTGTCACAGGTAAACATTGTCGTGAGGCCAAACCCTGAATATCTTATGTCTGATGTAGTAGGTCAAACTGAAATTGGGCAACACTTTCCAGTCTGAGACATAAGCATCCTACGCTACATCTTTCTATAGGGCAGACTAGAGCTACATAACCTGGAACCTTACTCCACCACACCATACAGTTCCTTTGTTTACTTTGCTTGGTTTACCCTCTTGACACAAAACTTGACGTTCATGAATTTGGGCAATCAATGGCAGCACCAGAAGGTGGCAGCTATTTTTTCATCGTCACAGGAATAAACTGCAATTAATTCATCAATCGATAAGAACTCCCAGGCAACAGAAACAGATAACGGGTTAACACATTACCTCCAGGAGAAAAGCAGCATGGTTTGGTCCCACCACACAGTGTTTAATAGTGGCCTGCTCCAATACATTGAGTGGAGGGTGACTGGAGGGGAGAAAAAAAGTGAAATTTTCATATTAACATTTTATGTCCCCAAGATGAAAAGGATCAAAATAACCTTAATAGCAAACATCTACCATTTCAAAATGATATTTACTATGCATACATAGAATTGACCTCAGAAGAGCAGGCCCCGATGTGTAATTTGCTCCGAACGAGAAAATGAACTGCTATAAATATTCTGCCTGCGCAGTCAGCTGCTTAAGCAGTTAGAGCTTCAATGAGGATGATGGAGTTTTGGGCTGGATTACTTCATTAGCGGTCAAAAAAAAAAAGGGAGCTGGAGACGGAGAAGACATCATTACATACAGTTTGCCCTCGGGGAACTTCTTCATGAGAGAGTATAATTAAAGCATGACAGCTCCACATTAGCAGTGAATCACTTCCAAGCCCGCTGCTGGCAGAGGCCAGACGGCAGCAGGATTCTTCACATTCCGTAAGGGGCTCTGAAAGCTCAGAGCAGCCTATACCCCGTAAAAGCAGCCCCACTCGACGAGGAGCTGGTCAATATTCATTATTTATTAAATATCAAATGTACGATCCCTTTTCAATCTGACTTAGCTGGGATTTGGTTCGATACTATATTCATATCATAAATAATACACAACTCGTGCTGGAAAATCTGATGCATCAGAAGGTATCTGATCCATGACAAGTATCTTGGCTGAATCAAGCTGATAGTTTGCGGATCAACTTATTGAGGTAGCCAATTTACAGAAACCAAACAAGAATGTGAACTGTCTTTAGCAAACTGCAGATAAGATCAGTGATGTTTATATAATATGTCATTTTAACAAAGTAAAACAATGTACGTTAACCTATAAATTATATATATATATATATATATATTTGTGTATTTTCTCATGATACAGCCTGCAGTGTTATCACTAGCTACCTGACTGCTGAATACCCACTTATGCGACATACACAATTACTTTCCATTTTCTAAGCCCCCTCCCCACCAAAAACACCTCTACAGAGCCCCCCCCCCCCCCCCCCCCCCCCAAACTTCATGCACGGCTCCATGTATTCTGCTGCAGCTTGTCATGCTGTTCACGCCTCGATTCCGTTTCCTGTAAGTTTAACGAGGTACGTCTAATTGGGTATTCTCAACAGCCATCTCTGCACCGTCTGGAACAGCGATACGGCAGGTCATACAGAACTCCTGCTGATGGGAACTAATTAGGTTCACTCTGTGCCGCCAGTCACATCAAATTCAAATAATCAATCATTCGTTTCAACGTCTATCATCTTCACGAAATGTGAGACCGATTAAAATATCCATGAACGAAAAAAATTTGACGGCCACGCAAGGTTACGATGCACAGTGTTATTACAGGACTGTCCGTTTGGCATTACAGCTTCACAATTAATCAGGATCTAATTGATTAGCAGAACTATTAAATACCACATAGCTAAAAATCTACACAAAATGTTGCAGCACTAGCTGTGTGTAAATAAAGTCAGTGCACCAAAAAACGTTGAAAATGACTTCACAGAAATAAAGAGGTGTGAAGTGCTAAGCGGTCCGCGTCACCTGTTGTAGTTGTACTTGTTGAGCTTCTCCGAGACCTCCCGCAACCTGCAAAGAGAAAACACAGAAACGTGAGAACTCTCTGGTGGCCAGTGTCATTCTGTCGTGCACGCTTCATTCATTAACCACAGCTCATTTCAGCCGGCCGGCGGCCTCCGCCGCGGCGCGCTGACAAAATGATGTGCGAATCGGGAGGTGAGCAGAGACCAGACATAGAGCTGAAAAGAGGCACAGCGGCCAGCCCTCAGCTTCATTTCCGCTGAGCTGCAAGCCCGTGGCCTAAACCGAGCCTACTGAACATCCCGTCTTTAATCGGCGTTCATTAACGCCAGCGCATCAGAATCAAATCTAATTACACAACACAGATTAATGACATTTCATAGTTTACGTACAGTCCTCCACGCAGCCTGTAATGGGAAGAGTCAGCCACACAGAAACAGAGGAACTGCGCTCCTTGAGCTCTTTTAAATAAAATGCTATGCCACAACATGACGAATATGAATAGCAAACACGCATGGCTGATGTCCTGAAGTGGGTGACTGCTTTCCCAGGTTAGTCATCTTTCCCTGAGTGTCCTACATTCTCACAGGCAGGGACGCACGAGAACTGGGTCAGGGCAAGGTCAAGAGGAAGAGCAAGCTGGACTGCATTCTCACGGGCCTGGTAGGTTCCCCTTTCTCTTTGCTGCGGCACAAACTACTGGTCAGGGTCAGCCTTGGGGCCATTTTACAACCGACAACATGAAGCCACGGTCAACTCAAGGACATTTTTATGTCAGTCCCTAAGGAGGACGGCCCGAGAATGGAATTCCAACCACTAGCTCCCATGATGGACCAGATAGGACCAAATTCTGACAGAATACAAGCATTCACTGCAGGGCTGGGTGAAGTTATTTCTTTTTCTTTGAAAAAGCTGCAAGTCATTTCATGGCAACTCCAGGAGCTAATCCACGGGCTCTTGTGTCTTGCCACCACAGCAGGGCAGACATAAACAAGCAAAGTGTCAAATCAACCCAAGCTGGGCACACCAGCTTTGAATAAATGAGACAGCATTCCAAAAAATAACCGAAGGCTTATGTGCTCGGTTGCTGCAGCCCTGTTTATACAGTAATTCCTCTCACAAAATGGGGAGTCCTCCGACAATGGAGGCGTTATGAGGCCTAAGAAGCCCCATAATGACTTCATCTTTATATGGCCATCTGCCCTTTCCTTTCTCGGAGCTTCCAGCTCGAAAGTAAACAAGGCCACCCATACAGAGTCAGCGGAGACCTTCTGCACTAGCACCACCCTTATGAACTCAACCCGAAGAGCGCTGAGTACAATGAACACTGACAGACCTGCTGGCTGCTGTACCACCGATTCCTCCTCATGCCCGCGCAAAAGCCTCTTTCTGGCGACTAGTGCTCTAATCCAGTGTGTTGGGAGAAAGTCTCAAGGTCACGCAGCGAGAGGCAGTCTTCCAAGCTCGTAAGGAAATCCCCCCACCTCAAACACTCCGCCTGCATTAAGCGCCCCCCGAGACGAGAATCTAGCCTCCGAAAGTTCAGTAAATATTTTGAACCGAGTTTCCAACCTTCCTGCTTTACTGGTGGCCTTGTCGTGCTTGTTATGGTTTCTGACTTCTGAAGTGCTATTGCTGTGCATGTAAATGGTGTGTGTTTGCTGAGAAAGCAGCTTACCGAGGTTAGTGCTGTGTGGGGGACAAATTTCTAATGCACACCATTTATGACAGATGGTACTCTAACCTCACACTGCTGTAAAACTTTCAACAACATAGTGCTGCAAGTCCTTCTAATGGATTAAAGCCTCACAGCAGACAGCTATTCTGATTACCATACCAACAGTGCATATATTACAGTGTTCAAATACATCAGTGCACAAAATAATTTTGGGAGGGGGGAGGGTTGGGGTGGGGAGACAAAACACTTAACTCCAAGATGTTTGATGGCAATCAAACCTGAACGGCCACCCGAAGCAAACTTTTCAGTAGTTATTGCAAAATTATGTGACAGAAATCATTTTTAGCCCTTTTTAAACCCTTGGCGATTTTCAGCCAGCCAAAAAAAACACCACTTTGACTGGGGAGGTCATGTTTACTGGTAGCTCTTCCCGCAGCTAGTGAACATACAGGACACATCCGTACATTTTGCCTATATAAACATTATGATTCATGCTGTAAGCAGGAGGCACATGAAAAACAGCAAGAGCCACCGCAAGAGACACAGGCCTTTCACCAATCTCACCAAGAGATGGAGTCTATTCATAGCACCTCTGCTGAAACACGTTTTAAGCACATATTAGTCACACTGCATTTATCTGTGCCTTGTCTTTTGAAATGGGGACACAGCTGATAAGCCGATGTTTCACTCTGCCGCCGATCCAGTGTCACCCGGGAGTCTGATATTTTGGATTCCAACCCTTACTTATTCTCAAGCAGCAGATGACTGCAAGAAAAGTGTGCGCATGCATGCTTGATTTAACTACAGCTAGCAGGTAAACTACTGTAGCAAAATTAGAAAGGCTATTTAATGTAGCTATATGAGCACTGTTTTTGGCATAGCGAACTGCCCTATTTCAAGCAGCTGAGCAGACTTCACTGTTGCCAAATACAATACTGACTGAGAGCAAGCAAGCAGGAGTGAACCAGGCACATACGATGTAGCACAACTCCGGTTGCCATCCAAACTGTAGCTTTTTTTTCCAACAGATAAAGATAACCTTTGCAATACAGGGTGTACAAATACACATTATTTCAATCCCCAAAATAAAACGACGACTTCTTCACCATCCCAGCTATAGCCATCCTACTTTCCTCTCCTGTGCTATGGCCCAGATTAACTCGCTTTCTGTTGCCACTTGAAAATATCTACCATATGCGGAAAGGAATACATTTGGACTAAACTATTGCTGTAAGCAGGAACATAACTAGGAAGGTACCTTGCATCAGTGAAAGGAAAAAAAAACTACATCCGTATACTGAGGCCTGGTGAGGGAACAAAGCTCCAGTGGGCCGCGGCCTTCAGGTCACCTCCAGATTACAAACGGCAGTAGCTATGGACAAAGAGTAGCTAAACGACCCTGAGACCCACGTGGAAATAAAACCGGTAGGTCTGCAGAGCCAGGCTTCAGAGCAAGGGGGAAAGGCTGAATCAGAGCCCTGGGCGCAGGAGACGGGCTCACGGCAGGACCCCCTCTTAGCGCCAATGGTGGGTCCGTAAAACCGCAGAGCACAAACGCGCAGCACAACGCCGGCGATAACCCGGTTTCACCCGCCGCGGTAACGCTCGCCATCTGCACGCCCCCCCCCCCGTGCCGGGGAGTCCAGACGCCGGCGCTGTGAGGGAAGGGGTCTGCCAGACGCGCGGCCCTGTCTGAACGCCACCTTGTTTATGCCGCTACAGGCAAGCAGGATATGGCCTGAATTTCTCATTTCCTGAAGGAGCCGGTGTGATCGCTGCGATATTACACGCCGTGGCCAGTCCCCCCCCCGCTCGCAAACGCGTCACAAGGAAGACGGCACTGAGTCAGCAGTGATAACTCATGTGTGCACGCAAACAGAGCAAATGACGAAAACAGCGTCTTGGCCAGCAGCCCATATATGATCAAATGACGAGAGCCAACAGCTCACATTGACTAATACTCCATCACCATAAGACCAAGCGTGCCGGCACCTCATCACAGCAGCGCTATGTAAATATCATGCCTCCGCGAAGACAACTTTCTTCAAAGGTTTCCTGTTTGCTGAAATTCATACAGAGAAATACGCAGGCTGATAAGATATCCTTTGCTAGCTGGCAATATTCATTACCACGAGGGTATCTACCTAACTAATAAACCAACTTGCAATTCACAATGTACAAGGCTGGCATCTGCTAGCAGCAACCACAAAAACATATCAGTCCAGAAAAACAAGCAGAAAACTCTACAAATGGCAGGCAAGTGATATGTGGGGAGGAAAAAAAACACATCAACCGTCTATCAATAACACCAGTGTAGCATGGAGACACTCAGTTCTCCGTTACATTTTTTCCACATAGGACAAACCTACAAGCCTTGAGGAGGAACAGTTCAATTCTCACCTACAGCATGACCTATGGGGAAAAAAGCTGCCGTTGATCAAGATACTGTAAGATTGGAAGATATGTTCTGTTTATGCAATTAATCTCTAAATCCCTTAAACAAGTTTCACCTGTTTTTTTTTTTTGCTTTTGGGTCTATATGGTAAATTAAATCCCCCTGAAATCCACCGACTCCTCCTCCTAGTAACAGCGCCAGTTCTCACTCGTTCAGCTGGTGCTGTAATAATCACGGCTAAATTCCTGGGAAAAAGATGAAGGGGTTCAGCCGTCAGCAGGAGTAATATGTGGGCTGTTCGGGCGGGCTGCTCCGGTTACCACTAATCTCGCCTATGTTTTCCTGACTCTTGCGTGAGTATTTTTCTGTATCCCAGTTCCTACTGCTGTCCCTTTGTATTAGCCGCGCACACCGTTTAATACCTGCAAATCCTAACCGCCTTACAAAAACCAAAACAAAGCCAGGCTTGGAGTAATAAACAGCCTCCATGTGGTAAGTTCACGCTGTGACCTGCAGACCAAACTTACTGGAAATCAGACAACCAAACAGGCTGTTCGCCGCTAGTAAAAAGCACACCGCAGTTCTGCACTCAAAACAAGAGTATTTTTGTACTAACCACTCCAGATGCATTCGGACACAAAGAGGGCTGTGCTAAGAACTGCAGGTCAACAAAGGCCCTTGCTGTAGTGCTGGTGTGAATCTTCTGATGTCACTCAAGTTTGTCTTTGTATAGAGATGTATTACACACAGCAGACCCAACATTTGATGCCAGTTTGTGACTAAGTGACACATGAGCAAGTTCACAGTGCTCTCCCCACATGACACATGCTACTTATTGCTGTCCTATTTCTGACCTTTGACCATCACTCAATCACAACCGGACCAGAGCCACAGAAGGAGACCAACCCAAACAAAGCATACTAAGTCAGGGTTCAATTTATGACAAACTGATAACCAGCTGTCCAACAAAGGGTTCCTCTAGGTTACATTGAATAAGATGATAACAGTCCCCTGATGAAGGTAGAAGTCCAAGGAATGACCGTTTCAACAGAGTCATCATAAATCATTTCCAGACGTACAGTTCAGGCTACAGTCGTCAGCAAAGTGTGTACGTACACAAGCATGACGTCACGGTTACTTGTTGTACCTAATTTACTACGACATTGTACAAAATTTTGACAAGGCTTCCCCTCGTGCTTGGTGGACTGCACATTGCTCTTTTTGGGATGCCCTACATTGTATGTAATCAGTCCCTCCATATGCAGAGAAAAAAAACTCCTTCTTCATCTCAATCCATCAACTATTACATAAACTTTATGAAGACATAAATAGGTCAACCTGTGGTCAGTTATTTTTTTCATTTAAAGTAATGTTTTTCCATATACAAAGATTTTTCAATATACAAAATGTGTTGCTATTTCATCAGAGAATCGCTGTAAATTTCAACTAAATGGCTAAATAGCTACCGTGTTATTTATACACCTTAACTTACCTCGCATTATAAAGGAGGAGTTACCTAGTTTGCGCGTAGCAGACAGTTCGCTGGCTAATACTAGCCAAACAACCACAAAACTAGACGTTTTAGTCTACCGAGCTAACAAGCCAGCTGCCTACCTGGTACCTGGTTGCCACTTTGTTATAATTTACAAGTTTTAAATAAAAAACCTAAGAAAATAATTGAAAAAGAAAATAAAGTTAAGGAACTGGCGTATATAACGTTGCCAAGCAAAATAAACCGCTTGATTTCAGTAAGATGTCAACTTGGAGACAATGCATTAGCTACCTAGCTAGCTAAGATAGCTAATGTTAGCAATGTGAAGCAATGGTTTAGCTAATATAACCTAGTGCTTGCTTCCTACCTACCTATCAGGATAAAGAAGTAAACTCCGACCCAATAAACAAGCATTTCAGAACAAATTATGGGCGATGACCTGTCATTTAGCTAATCTGATAACAGCTATTGTTCCAACGTGTAAACATGCATCTTAGATCCATGCACAGTTCGCGAATAAGCCACTTTTTCCACTCACCAAGACAGTCAACTTGGCTAACACCAGCTAGCTACCTTTCCTAGATACTCAGATGGTCATATGCGTTGAACCTTAAAATTCCGCATAGTGACTAATAAGACATGACTGAATGTAATTAAGAGTGCAATTTGCGGATCGTTCTGTTGCAAAAAACAACCAAAATACTGTTTTTTAAACTAATGTTCCCTCTCTTTTTTCTTTTCCCCATCCCCCAACCCGCATTGTCCGTCTCAGTTCAACTTTGACTAATAGATCCCTCTACAAATCACTCTAAGCTGGGCCACATTACCGTGAGTCACAATACCATTTTTAACGATATGTAGGCAACGTTAGCTATATAATTTACAGCAAACCATCCGTGCAATCTGAGACAAATGGTCTTTTATTATTCCTCGCACAGTGCTACCGTTTTAAAATCCTCTTTTCGAGTCAGCTAGACAGCTAGCTGCCCTCGCCTGCAACAAAATAGCTTAGCTAGCCAGCAAGCTATTAGCTAACGTTACCTGTCATTGAGCTGGTCCTCGGTCCCAGGCAATGGATGAACCACAAAGTGTATGGACGTCATGATTGCAGTCCAAAGTAAGACAAATATGCGTGGATGACTGGGGAATAGTTATTTTCGCGTGCACTTTAATGCCGCGGTTTCATATGTTTTGACTGAAACGAAGAAAACCAGAGCACTGATCCGCTGCCTCTTCACCCACTCTCCGCCATCTTAGTTTTACCAGCTTCTCGCCTCTGTGTTCATTTGCGCGCATGTAAGCTCCGCGCTGATTGGACAGTGTGAGACGACGGAAACATGCAAACGCGGTCCGGATTGGATCGTAAAACGAAAGCGACCTGAGGAAAGGAATCTAATTAGGTTGGGCGGTGATTTCAACGAACGTGTGGTAATAGCATGTGTCTCTGGAGCGCACGGTGGTGGAGCGTTGTTCTAGTGAAAATTACCAGGGAAACGATCAATTTTTTCATTAGCCTTGTTCTGTAAATTTGATCATATACTGCGTTATTCAGGTATAACTGTTCTAGATAATAAAATAAACATTACTTTAACAAGATATACATTATAAATACACGACAATGGTTTATTGCTCTTCTTTCGTTACCACAGTTAACTCAAACTGCAGATAAAGTGCATGCCTTCGTTTTTGACCTTAGTTTTTAATATCCGCCTCCACGGCAGACCCATGCTAAAGGCATTGCTTGCTATTCTATATTAAGACAAGCTCATTACGTTTGCCGGAGGTCAACAATTTCTGTTTGCATTCTGTTAAGTTAATCAGCTGGGCTGTTTTTTCTTTTGCGTACAGCAATATAAAGTGTACACCCCCGATAACATCACTCCTTACCAGTCCTTCTTGGTTCAGTATTATTTTTGTACATCTAAATAAAGTAATTCAAGTATAGGAGATGTGTTATGCAAGGGCTAAGGGTGCTCTTGCCATAACCTACCCGTTTGTTTATAGTTAGCCACCATTTAACAACATACCACACAGGACGATCATCCTGCCAGTTTTCTTTCTTTCTCAAATAATTCAAATAGCTAAATAACTCTCCGACATGTCAAACTAAAGACTTGGATTATAAAGTTGTTCCTTCCTGTAAACTTAATCCCATTATAACCAAGATGTCTCCTGCTTACAGCCATTTCTGTAATCCTTTGCATTAATGTTGCAGCAAACTTGATCCACCACAAAGAAAGGCATTTGTTCAGACATATTTTGAAAGACTACAGAGGATTCAAGCGTATGTCAAAAGCTGTCAAGCAATTTGGAAGCTTTGAAAAATCACATGTTAAGGCAGAATATACACACCTGAAACATATATCAAAAACAATAAAACAGTTATTTCCAGTTTCAACTGCCATGGATATCATAAGGAGAAGAATGTGACAAAATGTACATAACAGCTATTTTAAGACAGGAACATATTGTAGATAATTGCCTGTCATGTAAATTCTTTTGAAAGACTTATGGACCAGAGTCACTCTTTCCCCCCCAAACATACTTGCTTTGCTATGTCTTCCCAAAGCAAGCCCAAAGGCTGATGGTAAAATTGTATGCTTAACACTTCCTTTTATACAAGCTTTTCGCCTTCTCAGAAGGATGAGCCTCGGCCGTGTGCTGCGCCACCCTCGCGGAGTGAACGCATATCCGAAACCTTTGCTTCTTGTAGGCCTGGTTCAGGCCAGGCTCAAACAGTATATGTGCACTGAATGGTTGTCAGCTTGAGCGTCTCTCCCGCTGAAGCAGCTGGACTGTTTTCGTGTACCTGCAGGAGTGAGAGGGCAGCTCAGCTGGAGAATATGGTAATGAAGCTTATTGGAAGTGGCTTGTTATGCAGCTCCAGGCTTTGAGCAGGGGGAGGGGTGAAGGCAGCGCATGTTTCAGTGGAATAAGGACTGTCACCATGGATCTGATGAGCCTTTTGGGACTTCGTCACAGGCACCACATCTGGTTTTTGATACTGTGTAAAAAGATATTGCCTTTTAAAATCTGTAAATATTCATTTTCCCCATGTTCTCTATCTAGAAATATCTCCATTCTAATGCAATATCTGCACTGATGAGGTGATAATCAGATAAATAAATAAAAGGCTGGATTCAGAAGCGAATATGGATTCCTTTTATACAAATGTTGGAGGACAGGTTGCAGCCAGAAGTCTCCTCAGTTTGGAAGAATAAATTTCAAGCATGTAGCAAATATTAGAAACTCTTTTAAAAGTGTCTTTATGGGAGTGGTCCTTTGTTTTCATTTGCATTTGTAATGGTCAGTACCCTTTGTTTGCCTGTGGATGGGAGTTTAAATGGAATCTCTTTTGCTGATTTACATCAGATATTATTGAACAGTTTGCATTGATGGTTTAGTTATACAATTCTGCTAATACTGGATTACAGGACATTCCCCTTGCCTCTGTACAGACTAGTTTTGTCAGTGAAGGAGGAATTACTGGAAGCGAGTCTGATGCTGTTCAGAAAGAGGATGACAAACAATAGCTCTAGGTGCAAGACACAGATGTGTGAAGGAGCACCGTCTGTCAGGAATTCCCTGGTGGGCTGAGCTGAGCCATAACAAGCAAGCAACTCAATGGGGATTTATCTGTGCTAACTGACAATTCTGACGATACCAAATGTAGGTCAACAGAGCCAGCGAAATACACTTTGCCCTTGTTTGCCAGTTTTAAAGAAGGCTGCCACGTAGCATTTGAGAGTAAAAGTATTACAATTTGTGGAAAATCTTTCCTGTAAAATGTCGACACAAAAAGCTGAAATGTTAACTTATCTTAAGAATGCACAGACAAAAACACTTCTGTCTGGAGAAGTTCATCTACCATATGATGTACATTGTTTTTATCAATTAGAATTGTAGATATTGAGTATTTCATGTTTGTTCTGATCCAGCGTACATTATCGTCTTGTTCCTTAGACTTGGGGTCAGATGGAAGTGAGGTCTGAATTGTTCAGGTCAAAATGCAGCCGTAGGCCTCCAAGACAGCCCTAGTTCATGCCACCGGCAGACACAGCCTTCCACTGTTCTCATCAAGAACAAAGAAACTTTCCCTAGGCACCTGGGATACGCATGCAGACAATTACAACATCTTCTGAGCATCAGGCTTTGAAGACTGACAGCTGTTGGCATTTTTTTGGATGGGTTGGAGGACAGCTCTATTGAAAATTAAAAAGAAAATGATGTCTGTTTACTGCGTCAGAGCATTTCACACACCTGTGGATTATGCCCCTACATGATAAATGCCGTTACAGAAAAGATCCTCCCCCAGCTCTGAACCTGATGGTACAGTACAGCCTGACAGTATCGTTTTCCCTGGAGTTTCTCAATTAGTGTCTGACTCAGACCTGCTTATTTTCACAGGCCGCACACGTACCCAGGCTGCCGCAGTGCTTTTCAAAGTAGCTGAATCTTGTGAAAGTGCCTTTCAGAATACTGCTGTGAGTTACATTAACATAGGGTAGGTACAGCACAAACTGTGCTGAACTTCATTTTGGCTTTGACAGAGAAGTCACGTCCCCAGTTTGATGATGAGAACAGCATTAAAATCATATATTCCACAATGACCTGTCACACATGCTGGTGCGTGCTGAGTCATCTGTTTCAGATGACAGTTTTTAATTAATTATGGGAACATGTGGTAATTGTATTAATTAAGAGAGTCTGCACAGGGACATAAATCAGCAGACCATGAAAAATCCTTGCCCTGATGTTTTACAGACATACCTACTCTTGTATTTTTACGTTTGTTTGTAAGTTTTACATGTATTTGTAATTCTTTATATACATCTACGGAGCATGACCAATATCAGTACCACCTTTAGGCCATGTGAGCAAGGCCAAGTAGGATATTTTTTCCTTCAGTTATATCACTGAGAGATTGAGAGATGAGCAGATTCATATTTATACATAAGCCAGTATTTTTTTAGTATACATTTTGAAAAAAATGCATAATCATTTGCATGTATGTTCTATATGTATGCACAATAAGATATGTGAGAATTTGAATTCCAAAAAACCCAGAGAGATCCTAGTTTTATTTTGACACAATACAAAATACAAAAGGCTTGTTATGTTATGACATTTTTCATCCATTAAACAGCCCTGTACATACATGTTCCAAATGTGTTTCTGATCCATTTTGTTTAAACTGATCCATCCATCCATTCTGATCCATTTTGTTTAAACAGATGAGGAGATAAGCAAAAACTGTTTCTGTAATTAGTATCTAAATATATGAAAGAATCATTGTACAAATGTTGGAGGAAATTGGCCAGTCTTACAATTTACCCTGGCATTGTACATTGCTGAAGGACAAATTTTACAGTCACAAAATGATAAAAAATCTGAAAATTTACATTGAGCTAAATGGGTATTTTAGTTTATCTTGTGTTACCTTACAATAGTGTTATTTTTTTGAACATAGTACCCAAAGCACTGAGAGTGTAGAAGTGTGAGATAATCTCTCACCAACAGGTGGCAGTCTTGAATTTCATTTCCAGAAGGTTGCCCTCAAGCTTTAAGTGCCTGTGGCGCAAAGCTGGTCATCTCAGCCTTAATAGGAAGAGTCCATAAATCCTTATTACTGGCATCACAGGCAAACATCACTAAGGGGCCCCTTAGGGCTGTGTCAGCGGTTCTCTCCCCTCCCCAGCCTCCTACTGCAGAAATCATTCTCAGGAAGCCTTTTCTCAGACTGGAACAACAAAAAAAATAAGGTTATCGAGAGAGAGAAACAGTCACTTTTCATCTCATAAGAATCCGATTACAGTGAACCCGCCAGCCAGCCAGAGCAGCCAGGCCTTTATGCCAGCCAATGAGGATAGGACTAGAGGAGATCAGGGGCAGGAAACAGGGGCTGGAGCATCCAGATAGCTCTGCTGCTGCCAACATGCAGAGGGAAATACTGTCTCAGGAAAAAGACTTTAATCTGACTCTCGCAGAATGGCGGAATGGGGTGGTACTTCCCTGTAAACACAAACTGCTTGGATCACTATAATAAGTGACCAGATTTGTCCTCGGTTTTGAGTGTAAATCTAATCCCTATAGTCAGTGCATGATGGTTGAAAATCCACACATGCTCAGGACAAGTCTCTGCTCACCTACTGGATCATGTGTTGGCATCTGATGTACATCCCATAAGTCACCATTTTTTGAGGGTCAAAGAACCATTAACACACTTCTGATTAACTGCTTCTGAAACATGAACTGTTACTGTGCTTTTTCCATAGTATCCTTTTCATTGTTACTGACAGTAAGATTTAATAAGGCCTGTGACAAAACCGTTAAATGCCAAGAAAGTATTTAAGCCATAATGCAAATGTTCAGTGAGCCTGGCTTTAACATTAACAAAAGCTAAAGTATGACCCTCTATCTAAAGTAGCAACAGATCAGTTGAGTCAGTGAATAAATCTGTGGATGCTGACTGCATTTGAGGAAAGTTGACATTTTGAAGAAACAAGGGTATGTTAAATGCTATTTCTTGACATTTCTCTTAGACAATACCCTCTGGTTTTCATGCAGAACCCAATTATAATTTTTTAGTGAATTTCTTGACGAATATTATGGTCTATGAGAATATATTGCAAGGTATTATTCGAAAGAACCATAGGTTATAACATTACAAATGCCTAGTGGTCTGCATATTGTTAAGTGATGCTTTGTTTGACCTATGCTTTCACCATACATACATTAAGCTTGTAAAAAGGAAGAGCCACAAAAAGATGTTATGATGATGGTCAAAATTTGGATGGATCAGAAAAATATGAAAATATGTCAGTCAGAAAAGAATACAGCAAGCTTCAGAACTGACCAAAATGAAAAGGCAAAAGTTCTGTGTGCTTCAGTGCTGTATAAAGACTGGCTTTTAGTCTAGTTAAAATATTCTTCTTGAAAACCTTGTAATCAGAGCCAAGTCAAATGGCACCACAAATATCTCCTCTTATTTTTAGCTCTGGTCACTGAGTTTGCACATGACCTTTGGTATAAATGTGTATAAATGGGCAAACATATCTCCTGACTACCGTGGCACCAAAGTGAGGTCAGAGACTGGAACGAAAGAGAGAGTAACTAAATAAGAACATGGTGTAGAACACCCACAACATTCACCTTTGCTTTTCTCATTATGGGTCAGTGTGTACAGAAGTATGTAGACCCAGCAAAGTCTGAGCATTGTGGTTTAACTTCCAACTGAAAAGAAAAGGGTCGGGTAGATGATGAGATACCTGTGCCATACCATTGCTGAATAAAGTGATAGCAGAGAATATCTGAACAGGAATTGAAGAAACCTATTGAGAAATTTTGACAACATTAATGCTTTTGCCCACTGAACATGAGCCAGCATAAAACGTACTTCAAAGCTAAACCTGTTGTATTTCATTTATTTAGAATTAGGGACTTATAGATGAAACGCCGCTACTTACAGATTCCATTAAATACAGAAAAAAAAATTCCATACCCAAGAAGCATGAAAAGGATGAACACCGTTACACCTGACTGAACTCATTGTGCCATACAGCCCTGCTAGACCCTTACAGTCTCAGACAGCCAGCTTCCTGTCGTTTCCAAAATGCCAGAGGCTAACACAGGTCACAAGGCATTTTGAAACCGGCCGCTGAAATAAAGGAATGCCTTGCCTTATCATGTGCAGCGGACCAAGACTACCTCGGTACCTGACTCAAGATCAAAACCCTATATTTGAAAGCTGTCTTATCTGCTAAAAACCCTCCTCTCTGTAATGTGTATACACAGCTATGCTGCTGGAGATTTGCTGCTGATGAGGTTACTTGTGTCACTTTGGTGTGGGCTGTATTATGGCACTGTAAAGCCACCAGACTTCTTATTATCAGACACTTACCACATGTTGGCCTCTGGCCTCTATTTTCTATTCTTTAGTCCTTTTTGTCAGACGCTACCGAAATCCCACATCCACTTAAAATACCCACTTCACTCTCAAATGCTCACTTTCCCCACAAGGAGACTCAACCTCTTTTTTCTTCACTAACCTTTGAGTTTTTGTGGTATGTCATCCTTTCATTTAAGTGACAGCGTATCTTACTAATCAATATGACATATTGCATTAGGGTACCTGATTGACTTTCAGTTATATCCACTATGAACTATATTATATGAAACATCCTTTTTGAAGCCCTCTATAATTTGGTAAGAGCACTAATTCAAATGTAATTTGGTTAAACTGACTGATTGCTGCTGTACTCTTGGCTGAGGAACCTTGCCATTTTTTCTACATAAAACATGTATGGAAGTGTACAATAATCCATGATGTGCAAGAATTTAAAATACAGCAGTGCACACACACATCTACACACACAAGCACATATGCAAATACATGCACACACACACACACCCTGAAGGCCTGTGAGCTGCCAGGTAAGAGACCTCCTGTGGAGCTGTAAATGTGGGACACAGTTCAATGCTTTCACAGACACCATCACAGCTGAGGCATGCATGTGCACATTGGCTGAGCCCTCAAATCAGCCAGCCGGCAAGAGGATATGACCAAATGAGGAAATTCATAAGGTGAACATCTGCAAATGACCGAATCAGCTGGTTGTTAGAGGAATCTAAAGGCTGCTACCTATTTGATTACACACACACCTTAGAAGCCACTTGCCACCTGCTTGCTCATTACCACAGGAGAAACCTGAAGAGCAGTTCCACTAACACAGTGAAAAATCCTCCCAATCTTTAGCGCTTCACCTGTTTGTGATGTAAGTGCTGTGTGACCTTCACTGTGTGTGTACACTTCAAGGCTGGGCCTTGAATTCAGCGAAACAGAAATGTCACTGGGGCTCTCTGTGGGTGATATAATGCCAGAGGCAACTTGACATAATTACCTTTCACCCACTTCATATGGACCAGACCTGCCACCACATAAGTTTCATAAAAGGCCTCAGTGACCCAGGAACAAACATACAGCATGTGTCATAGCCAGTGAGCTGGCAGTTCCATTCTCATAGACAATGAGAACACAAATATGGATGGTGCTTTTAATTATGTATATTATTACCATTTCAGCTTAAATTAAAAATATTGTTTTTGAGAATGAATTTGTGCACTTCCTGACATCTTCTGACTCGATTTTCATTCCAATGCTCATTCATAGTTGCAATGTAACCTGTTTTTAAAATGTTTTATCCAACAGGTATTTTGTGAAACCTGTGTTGAATTGTGTTTTAATTTAAACATCTGAAAAAACCTCTCTGCTGCAGGGATGGCTTACAGTAACTAGACAGTGGGTCTCCCTGGGAAAAATGGCTTATAGTTGCCTCACACTATATTTCTTGCTTAAAAGACACTCTCACTGAGAGAAAATTACATCAGCTTAAAGTATTTAATTTTATCCATCTGTACAGCTGAATATTAAGCTGAGGCAATTTATGTTACATACCCTGCCCAGGGGTACAGAAACAATGACTCACTGGATAAATTAACCTTTTGATTACAAGCCCTGCTTCTCAACTACTACAACAACATTGCTGTCCATTTGCAATATGATTAGACCTGGGCGATGATGAGGAGAATCCTCAACAACTGAATGTAATTATAGCAATAAAAACTATACCGTAGATGTGCACAGCAATGCACTGCTCTTGATTGCTTTTAAACAGCATTCCCATCCTTAACCTGACCTTATGTGGTGTGATGAGCTGTCACTCACAAATGACATCCGTTGTGCCACTGACCATACTGTGTCCTGACGCACATTTCTCTCAAACTCTGGGCACAATAGGGGACCCTCTAGTCGGATGTCACATTTAGTAAACATTTATAAAGAAATGGTGGACGTGCCAAATTGGGCTCGCTGAGCTTCCCTGTCTCTCTGCACCTCTCCAGGCAGCAGTTTAATTCTGCAGGCCTTCCAGTCGACCCTGCCAACTACACAGAACAGCAACACATTAGCGTGTTGTATCTGCTTATGGCTTTCCTTGCACACTTGCACACTTAAAAAAAGGCAAGTGGAATACACACACACACACACACACACACACACACACACTGGCCTATAAATGTATGTTTTCAAGGATGATGATTTAAAGGATGATTTCAAAGTGAAAATACAAGCGTACATTTTTTCTCAAATATATGAAAGCTTGCTAATGCTATTTTAACAGTTGCATGTTTAAAAAAGAAACAAATGTGTATGTGATTTTACATGCATATTGTTGTAAAATGTTTTCTATGTGTTCATGAAGAGCACATAGATGAGGCTCGCAAGAAAGTGCTAAAAATAACTATATCTGCACTTAATTACAGCAGAGATGATACAGGAATTTAATGATGCAGCGAAGTACCAGCATCACCGTTACGCGGTACATCTCTTTCACTTTAAAACTCTTCTTTAAGGTAAAATTCAAAGTGCGTCGTTAATATTTCACTGACAACTAAATAAAAATCGTCGTATGATCAGGAGTAGGATGTAATGACTACATTTTATTTAGTTCGCATCTAATGGCTGCTGGACTTTCATTGGTAAGAGAGGGTGTAGTACGTACGTGACTCGGACTTGATGACACCAACATATGAGCCACATACCAGAATAGTCACTGGACTGTCACGCCTTCTGCAGTTTGTAGCACGCCGGTTTCTGAGAATTTTCACGCCACTCCTCAGCCCCTGATCATGCGTGTCGTGCTTTCTTATTGGCTAATGCCTCACACACCTTAACTTGTGATTGGTTTTGGACCGAATTGTGCCACCTCCTCGGCCCCCATGGCTGACATGCTGTTTGAATGGAATTGAGATAAGTTAATGAGAAACATGCTTTGTTACATTTTGCTGGACGGCGACGGTGGGTTAACTGACGACAACGCTCAGGTTGCAACGATCGTTGGATATCGAGTGATACATCGCTTATAAAGATGCTGTCTTGCGTGGCTTCATACTCAGAGTTGGCATATGAGGTAAGCAGTTAGCTGATGTAGGTTGGCTTGTTTTGTGCTATCGAGAAAAGTGTATCTGATTAGTAAATAATCAATGATAACGCGCCTGTGATATAACTTCGTAGCTTTTGTGCTTTAAAAATAAGAAGAGAAACAAATCTATGGATTTTGCAACTGGATTCACATCAGGCATTTTGCTTCATTTAGGCCCGTATGATCAAATGCCCACGCAAATCTGGCAACAGCTTTCTGACATTTCCTTAAACAGGACAATGTAAAATATGAAAAGAAATTTCAGTCATTTAACGTAATAATTGCAAAGCTATTGTAAACACCCATGCCATGACGTAGAACTGTCTGTCAAACCATTTATTCTATTATTATATTCTCCACAACGATGATTGGTTTGCGAATAAATAGGTGAGAGGTTACAACTTTAAAGCTACTTTAGTTCACGTTCTCCTAGTGCTGAAGAACAGCAGCCGGTCATGGGCTGTTCACGTGTACACCCGCTTACTTTGGCACCAATCAGAGGCGACCATTGGAGGCTCAGACACCAATCATATGTCGGCATTAGACGCGGCGATGGGTTTTTTGGCTCCGGATATGCTGGAATGAATCCATTAAGGGACTGGCACGTCACTAATGAAATGACCGAGGGGGACACCCTGGTTGAGTAGTTATTTTTGTTGCAAAGGGTGTGTCCGTATGGGTTGTCGCCAGTGAAATTACTGAAGTAGGCTACTGTACTGTACTGTACTGTATGTACTATATGATTTGTTGTTAAAAAGAAGAGGACACTAACAAAAGCATATCCATATGAATTCTAGTACATATCTTTTTAAAATAATGCTGCAACAATTCTACATGCTTTCTACATACGTTCAGACATACATTCTTAGTAGTTATTAAACAGTTGTGAACTAATTAATTCTAATATGTTTTCCTTAAAATGTAACTATGTCTGTGTAACTGGCATAAATAGGTTAATTTCACAAATGGAAATGCACTTGACAGTCAAGGGCATGTCCTTTAAGCACAAATATTAGTCCCTCCCACTGCAAGGGAGTCATGATTTAACAGGGACATTAATAGACTATGGGTATAGATTTACCAGTGAGTTCTATCTCAGCCCACTCATGTACTGAAGTGGACAGCTTTCTGGAATGCCAAGTTTTTTCTGATCTCTATTGACCTGAAACCTGCTATCAAGCAAGGGGAGCTTTATGATTGTGTGGAGCAAAAGGTGGAGCACCTCACCCTCAGGAAAGGGGAATGTCAGTTTTGTCAGCTCTGGCAATGTGACAGGGGTGATTCCTCCTTGTCCTGGAGGTCCATTGTCCTGAGGGCTTTATAGATCCATCTTAAACAGCAGCTGATTGAGACTCAAAAGCACAATTGACTCAAGTGCCCATCCAGTCAACCACTCAACTTAATTAGGCATGAGCTACAGTGCAGAGCAGAAACCTGATGATCATCAGTGGACACAGCGGCATGGTGTCCATGCATCCTTTGTAGTCAAAAACTGGACTTGGGGCAAGGGGAGTCTCTTGGTCAATAAAGGCGGCATTAGCTAATAAGCTTCCTCTCATTGTGGATTCAGGGCGAGATGATGGAGGTTGGTGTAAGTCACAGAGAAGACAAGAAGAGATGGAGCTGCAGCCTGGAGAACGGGAACATGGAAGAGGTGGAGGCTTTTGTGTCCATGAATTCATGGAAAGCTGAGTGGTGTAGGTTCCGTGACCTACGACCTCTCACGCCCTCCTCAGACACCCCCGAAGAGGACTCCCTTCTGCCCGATCCTGTGGAGGTCCAGGACTCACCATTTGTAAGTGTCTCATCCTCTTGTTTTTATGGATGTAGATCATGACCCCCCTTCTCCAATATTCATATCATCAACCTTCCTCTGAGCACTGTGCCAGTAATCTGTCACTGAACAAATGAAATAACCTTCCTTATTTAAATTTCTTATCAGTGTCTGACACCACCGTACAGTCCTCCAAACTTCGAGGTCATGCGAGCCGCCCCATCTGTGTCACCGGAACCGGTTCAGACCGGTTCGTGTCAGAGCAGAAGGCTGACAGAGGAGAGCACCCCGCCTGCATCCGCGCAGTGCAGGTCTCAGGTCATCAGCGTGATCCGGCACACAGCGGACTCACAGCCGTGCACCTGCAGTACCTGCCCAATCATATGGCGGGAGAGGGACATGTTCTCCAGGAAACGCAGCCCTGACTGGGGTCTGCTGAAGAGGACGACAAGAGAGGGCAGGAGAGGAAACACTGCACCTTCCTCTGGCTGCCTACCTAAGCTATACCCACCACCCTCAAACTCCACTTCCCTGCCTGTGTCTGCTGATCCCCTCCAGGGGTCAGTACCTGGCATCCCTGTTAGTTCTGCCTCAGTGGGAGTTTCCCTAAAGCCTGCCATCTGTCAGATGCTACCTGTGCCCTGCTCCGCCCGTACCATTGTCACAGCCATTATGCCCCCTCCTCCAGCCAATCAGCAGCCAACGGTGTGTCCGACTCTGGTGCTCATGGGAAGCCAGATGCCTGAGGGCCCAGTCATGGTCATCCTCCCTCAGCCTGTGACCTCGAAGCAGCAGCCCGCAGCAGCGCCCCCTGGTGGCACCAGGCTGCTCTCCATTGCTCCCGCACCGGGCTTCACCCCTCCCGTGCAGAGGAGCGGCCAGCAAGTCAGCGTGTCACGTCCTCGCAGCTACATCTGTGCCCACCTGGGGTGTGGCAAGACCTACTTCAAGAGCTCCCACCTCAAAGCCCACACCAGGACGCACACAGGTAACAGAGGTCCTCCGTTCCAAAGGGGACATTGGAAGCTGCCGTCACTCAGTTTTAGCAATATCCCAGATGCCCTTTTTGTAATGTTAACAAAGCTTACACACACAAGCACACACACACAGACGCACATGCACACGCAGTATGGGGAAATATACAGTAAATAAATATGGAGGGTGTCTGATTGGTCTAGCTCCAAATTAAGTTGTTTGCTTTCTGTCTTTGTTACGCATGAAAACCATTTGTACTTAAACACACTGTACTACTAAACCACAATGGGACAAAATGTTTAAAGGATGACTGTTCTGCACAGCTTTGTTGATGACACAGAACCCCCCCCCCATCCCCCCACAGGAGAGAAGCCATTTGTCTGCAGTTGGGAGGGGTGTGAGAGACGGTTCGCCCGCTCTGACGAGCTGTCCCGCCACCGGCGCTCGCACACGGGGGAGAAGCGATTCGCCTGCGCCGTGTGCCACAGCCGCTTCATGCGCAGCGACCACCTCTCCAAGCATGCCCGCCGCCACCTGTCTGCCAGGAGGGCGCCCAGCTGGCAGCTGGGGGCCCGCCGCCTCAGCGCCCTGCCGCCTTTCGCCGCTGTCTGCCCCGTGCCTTTGGCCTGAGTTTGCAAATGGTCGGATGGGGGAGGACAGGGGTGCCCGCAAAACAAACGCCCCACGGACTCCTGCGGGGCTCTGAGGAAACCTTGCACACGGTGTAAATTGCACTCAGAGGCCGGACTTGAGTTTGTTTGGACTTTTGAGCCCGTTTTCCCTGCTCTTAACTCTGTCCCCGGTGTTGAAAGGGTTTGGCTGTCCAGTGTTTTACACTTTTCCTGTGTATATGACTGTCTGTTACTTGTCTACAGTGGTTTCTATACCAGAGCTGGCCTTACTGTTTGCACCACCATTAGAGGTGGCTTTGCCATCCTATTTTGCACCACCTCAGGGGCTAGGTCCTGTTTCTGACAATGACCTCAGACTGTCCTCCCACAATGCTTCACACCAGTCCTCACTGCTCCCATGGTAACAGTGATTAGCCACATGTTTTGCTGCAGCAATGGTGCATTGCAGTATTTCTGCCTCTGTCCTCTAAACAAACGCTGCAGTTTTAACAGATGGGGAACAGATTGTGAAATAGCAGGAAAGTTAAGTGACGGTGTTACAAGCTTAATGATGAAGAGCACATGAACTGAAGCACTGACAAGGAGGACAGCCCAGAGTCAAATCAATTTGACCTCAGTGTAGTTTTTAGACTTCTTCACTTTGTATCTTGTCGTATTTGTTAATGAAATAGTGTTCTTTGGTTCTACCAGTAGGAGAAATACCTGTTCAGTTCAGTGTGTAAACCATGACCAAAACCAGATGTACTCAAATGTAGCAAAAGGCCTAGTCTAGGGACACGTGTGAAGATTTTTGTTCAAAATTCTATGAAGCGAATTGAAACTTTAAAAACACAAGTGTTTTGTGGTGGTTTAATTTTGTTCATTGGTTTGAAAATGTTTCAACTGTGATGATCTGACCAAGTCAATGTAATGAATAAATGTCAGCTAGTTTGTGTCACAACTGCCAGCAAATGGCTCCCTTTTTTACATCAACAACTTTGCAAAATCCTTTTTACAGCATATTTTTTTGTCAAAGGAAATAAAGCCTTTTTGCAAGAACAAGACTGAAGTGTTATTCTGTTGGAAGGGTTGATAGGAGAACTGAACAACAGGTGCCCTAATAGATGCTTAAGTTGAGTGTGTACATCGCTCATCCAGGTATCTTTACACTAGAACATGGACAGAAAGCTGACATTGTGAGAACATTAGTTGTGCCCCACTCAATGTGCTACAAAAATAAGAACCATGTTCGTGTTTGCCTGATTTAGTACACGGTGCACTGATAAAAATAACACAGTTCATGATTTGCATGAGCAAAGTGCACTCAATTACAAAAAGCACATCAGCCCTGTCAGAGATTTATTAAGTTAAACAATTTCATTACTTCATCCAGCACAATTTTACAGACAAATATACACTATGGTCCATTAGTGCCGTAGACAAAATGTATTTTACATTAAAGCTTGCATCTTTTTCTCCATGGAAGAGTTTAAAAATAGCAGACAGTTAAACTACCACATTGGAACACTACAGGGCTATAGTTCCAAACAGTGACATGCACCTGAGTTGAACTCATCACTTGGAGGTAATGTCCTTACAGACCTCCTTCCTGTCGGGGGTGCTCTTCTGATCTAACAACATTCACCATCACGTTTCCTAAAACACTTACTCTACGCCAACCAAAGCACGTTCAGGAACAACGAGGTGGGAACGACCACGCCACTCAGATCTCTGGCTCAAGCTTTTTATAGTCGTCCTCTTTGCAACATAAACAAGAACAGCCTTCTACTCTGTACAGAACTCAATTACCCATCAGTCACCTGACCGTACACAACTCAATTACCAATCAGCCACCTGGCAAACAGCCACTACAGTCTGAAAGCCACTTTGAGAAGACTACTTCCCAAGCCCCGCACACAGAAGGTCAAGATACTGGCATTCTGAGGTACAATGAAAACTTCAAATGAGGCCTTGTTAAAAGGCAGCACTTCAAAAAAAAAATCAATATTTTTTCTAACGTTTTTTCTAAAGTTTTTGTACAACTTAGATTTTTAAATGAAGGTAACCAAACTGATACAATGTTAGCTGGCATCTTGAATGGGTTGAGTTTTCATGGAAAAATGAGAAAAATGTTTTGAACTGCTTTATTGCACTAGATAATGCTAAAGATTTTTGATTAGATTTTTGAATTATATGTTCAAATCAGACCAGACTGGATTTCTAGAAAACTGCAATATATGGGGCAGACAACTGACTTAAATTGTGGTCATATGACAAGTATGAACATCATAAGCCTACAGGTATGTGAACTGAAAAAGAAAGAACCCAGTTTATGGGTTATCTCTGCTAGATCATCCATTTTGTTTGCGTATTTCATTAGATTAATTTCAGATGGGTTTGCTGGACACCATATTAGCTTTTCTTTCAAATAGAAAAATATAGCTGTGAATCCAGTGTTGACACATTCTCTCTCTTCTCTGTAGAGAACACTCTTCTTCATATTCTTAAGGTGGAAACACTGCTAGGGGCTTCCTTCAGGGTCATTCCACCTCTGGAATGATGACCCGACAAATTCTGGGGACATCATGGGTTGGAGAACCACTCCGATGTCACAATGGACTAGGGTGACTGTGTCCTCCCATGAGCTAGAAGCAGTATGGCACCAATAACGTATTCAAAGTGCTGTCCAAGTTGATTCCAGCTTCCTGCATCTCGTACCTGTGGATCAACACAAATGAGGAAGAGCTAAACTCCATATTCTGTATAGACCTCCATGTTGTCTTTAGTTTTGTCTGCAAATGGAAAGTTTTTATTCCTACCACAATTACAAGCTTTGCCCTTTGTTCAAATTATTGTGCAATATGCATTACCAGTTTGTATTAAAACGACAGAGTCTTTTGCCACTGCATTATTCAGTAAACTTGAAAACAATAAGCATGCTTTCATGTTTCTCTACCAATGGAACTGAAAGAACAAACAATCCAATTTAAAAGTGTATTTAATGCACTCATCTCTCATCTCCAGTGCTGTTTGTGTATATGTGGAGCGCTCACCAGTCTTCTGCAGTGACGATGTAGTAGACAGGAGGTTTCTGTATCGCTGTGCAGCTAGACGGCTCCCCCAGACTGCCGGTCCCCATGTTGCTGAAGATGACCCAGTCTCCAACACTCAGCTCGGGCAGAAGGAGGCGCTCCACCACCCGGTCCAGCCCGTCGCACGAGGGCCCCCACAGGCTGCTGACAAACAACGGCTCCGCCCCCCTCGCAGATTTCTGGGATGGAAGACACAAACGCAGCACTTCACAACACAGACTCCTCCAGCCACATGCAGCCTAGCCAGTGCTGACCCCCAGCTTCTTTCCACTGGCACGTATCCAGGTGCACTTAAACGCTGCCATGCTAAAAAAACTCCACGGTTTACAGCGAGGTGCGGGAGGCTAAAAACTAGCTACGTGTGAATGAAAAAAACAGAGGCGAAAACTACTGATTTTCAACCACTACTGACCAAACTCTGGAACTCTCCGTCAAGTTGCATCATTTTTCCTCCAAGACAGCTAGCTGCTACTAAGTAACCAGGTATTAGCTCCAGTTGCACGAGTTGCTAGCTGTTCCCCACTGTGAGAAGTAGGGTGTAAAAAGGTAGACATCCAATGTCCTTCCATACCTAACTGTACCTCCAAATACCAGAGTAAGAGAACACAGTTTAATTTTTGGATGGTCCATGTATGCTGGGGTCAAAGGAGCCAAGTTATTTGTCTTTTCCTGCCGAGATAAGCTCGAAATCCATTTAGCTGGCCTTCTGATTCACCACTGTCACCTGTGCACTCACCTTGTGAACTGATGGAGCTGGGATTGTGTCCTCCAGCAACTTGATGGCAAAAGACCCGTACACCCCATCGTTCATGTAGTACAGGAAATCCGGCTCGTTGCCCGGGGACATCCCATCTGAGAATGAATCGGATAAAACCACGTGAGACAGCGAGAGGGCAAAAGCTGCCTATTATACATTATAATGCAGGTTGCGTCCCCTCTGAACAGGGACATGGCTAACCTGGAGGCTGGCCATGTTGGTCCTGGCCCACCGCTTTCTTGCCAATGATGGTGACCGCCAGGGTGAAGCAGGAGGACACATAGTAGCTCCCGGGCTCGGCCATGATGTGCACTCCGGACAGAGCAGGGAAATAAAGGTCAAGCAGCGGCCCAATGGCGGACGCAATCTGTGCATGATGGACAGGGAGAACAGACCACATTAAAACCACAGGTGTAGAATGACTGACCACATTACAGAAGGGTTACTTACGTAATAAAACTGTGAGACATTATGTGAGATGAGACTGAACGTAAGATTTTGGCTCAAATTCTCTCTCCTTATGACAAATATGCATTATCATTGTCATACTATTATTGTCAACAAAAAAACCAGCATATAAAATTTAAAAACTCTTTTAAAAGGAAAACCTTCAATGCTTAAAATAGGTGACACATTGGACTTCGAAGTTCCAGGAAAACCCCAAAGTACCTGTTCCAACTGGCCCTCTGACCCACTGAACCCCCCACCAATGTCCAGGATCTTCATGTCAAAGCCAAACTCCTCCTGTAGGACACGATGCAGAGACAAACAAGTAAATCAACTGGAACGCTGGCACGATGTAAGCGGTAAAAAGTCAGTATTAGGATAATCCAGCTTCCCCACATTCTGCTGAAAAGCATCACCTTATTTACTCCCACCCACCACCGGCCCACCCAGCAGCCACTCACCCCCATGTCAAACACACAGCGGGCGTCAGACAGCGCGTGGGAGTACGCCTGCAGGCTGCTGCAGGAGGCGGGCACGTGAAACCTGGCAGGAGAGAGAGAGTGTGTGAGTGAGAGACAGAGAGAGAGTGAGAGACAGTAAATGAGAGGGAGTGAGTCAGAGAGAGAAAGAAAAGGAACAATGAAATGAAACACAGGTGTAATTACTCCAATGGAAAGGACCTGTTAAAAGGGATCCAGGGTATTCTAGAGAGAGATAAAATAAAACTGAGGAAAAAGTCTTTGTCTGACAGGCCAAGCATTTATATACATGCCTCGTGTGGGCCACTGGCTTAGCGTTTCCTTGGCATGTCCAAGGAAATGCTAAGCTATGTCTACATTATCTCTGGGGTACCTGCCAGAACAGTTAAAATTAATAACAAGTTGGACATCTGTAAGGAAAATGAGTGACAAATGAAAAGAGAAAAAGCTCCAGGTGACCTTTGACCCCCCCCCCTTAAAAGAGCTAACAGACTCACTTGACTCCCACCACCTGCAAGCCCAGCTCCCGGGCACACTGCAGCAGGTGTCTGCAGCTCTTCAGCGTGCAGCCAAAGGGCATGCTCGTCTCCTCCGCCGCAGTCGCCGTGGCCACCTGCAGCAACAGCCTAAGGACAGAAGCACAGGCCTACATAACCAATGGTGCCATCGACAGCATTAAAGCCCGTCCTTTTAGACCCGGTCCAAAACTCAAAAGTTTCACACTGCATTTTTTCTTTGCTCGCCAGACACCCCTATACAGAGCTATCTACACAGATTACAAACCATAAATTTATTCAGCTGGATATTTACTGAATCAATCTGGGTTATGTGCCTTTCTCAAGGGTAAAACAGTTACCCCACCTTATTTCAAGTTATTCTAAGACAACGGTGTACAGGACCAAAAATAAGTTTCAACGCATTGAACGTGTTCTAGGGGCCGCTTGTTTAAACAGTGTCCTGGATATTGCAGACTCGTGCTGGGGAAACCCCGGGCCTACATGTGCTCTGTAAAATGGCAGACGTGTACCTGGCGGCGGGGTGACACCGTGCGATCTTACGCAGCTCCGTCTCGCTGTCGCACACCAGCAGGTGGACACCGGTCTTGGCGGCGTGCCTGACGTGGGAGAGCTGCTTGCAGGGAGCGCCGCAGACGATGCTCTCTGGAGGCACGCCGTAGCTCAGCACCTGCTCCACCTCGCTCTGACACGGGAGAACACGCGTGAGCAGCACACACGCCACGCACCTACACAACCGCACCAGAATAAAACTAGGGCTGCTTTAACCAATAAAAACCGTTCTTAAAACATCCACCTGTACTATAACTTTCATTTCCAAGAAGTCTTTTTATACTTTTATTCTGACAGCCACTGGTTTACTTTTTGTGCACATGTGCCTTTTTCTGTGACGTGCGCAAATACACCAGAAAAATCCATGAGCCGACTTGTTACTTGTGTGTTACTGCAGTTGCCTTTGTCAGTAGGATACAGGCACATCTTACTTTTAAGATACGAGGCTGCGTCTGGCAATACACTTTACTGAGGCTGGCATACACTTCTCCAGTAGGTGGTGCAATTTCTCAATTTTCTTAGGGGCAAAGCGCTCTAGAGGTCACATGACAATGAGCCTTCTGTGTATTTGTCATACTTCTGAAAGCAGAACATTTTGCCCTTGATGAATCTCTTTATATTTTTTAAAAGCACCTTTATGCTGTCTAACAAATTTTATATAACCATATTTATACATGTAAATAATATATTTTTATTGGTTGCTGCTGCTAATAAGCTTTATTTTTAATTTGCCCATCTCCCTCCATGTTTTACTACAGTGAAGTAGCTGTGATGTTCACTTAGGAATACCTACTAGGTTATATCAAACTGTTTTACTCATACGAAAAAGAAAATATATCTTGAGCAGATGTGAGATATTGGAATGAAAGAGACTGTGTGTGTGTGTGTGTGTGTGTGTGTGTGTGTGTGAATCACCTTGCTGGCGCACACAAAGGCAGCGCCGAGGGCGGCCAGCACGTCAATGACCACCGGGCTGCTGTTGCATGCGACCGTGTAGAAGGGCCGGACCCGGGCCATGTGGGAGTGCCAGAGGACATGCTGTCGCATCAGGGCGCCAAGGTCAGCCACGAAAAACGCGTTCTTCTCAGCCTGCAAGACACAACGCACCAGACCTGAGTCCACACAGGCGCACACACACTCACCAATGGCACTAAAATGTGCTGAGCTGGAGTGGACTGACGCACAAACAGCAGACAGGACTAAACCCGGGTCTGAATCTGTCCGCCACCCCGGTTAATCGGTTACCTCAACAAACAGGAACGAGCTAAAAGACAAGTTAATTTTTGGAACTCTTATCTGCAACTTCGGTGAACGGGAGGGGATGATTATCGAGTCAGCCACTAATACAAAAGCTTGTTCCCCACCCCTGTGGGTTCTGCTGTCAGGTGGCTGACCGACGGCGCTTATTGGTCAAGTACAAACAGAAGTTCGGAGACAGAGTCCGTGTTACTGAAGCGAATAAGCGCTCCGGCAATCATTTTCCCAGTCTCACCGATTATGCAGATATTCATGTGTAATGCATTTACTGCTGCACTCACCAGAGTTTGTTCGTGAATGCGGTCGTCGATGACATCATCAACGGTCACCCCTCTGTCCAACACGTTAATGGTGTAGACTGGTTCGTCAGCAAGGACTTTCATCTCAACCGTGTTCCGCAAATCAGCCAACCACAAAGAGAGCTGTCCAGAGTCAGAGTCGACGCCGAGCTGCTGGGGTCCTGCAGGTCTGCATTAAACTGCAGAGAAGAGGGAGAGAATCACCATGCAGGCAATGCAAGACACCTGATTCCCAAACCCTCCGTATAGCAGTAATTCAATTGTACTGTACATATGAGAAAACACACAGAATCTACTTGTCTGAAAAATTAATAAAATTTATTCCTCCAACATAGACTATACATGTTACAAATGATTGTCTGTTGTCTTGCATGGGTGATAGACCCTGTCTGAAACAAGATATCCATACTCGTGAGGACTTGAAAATGAATGTCAGAATAACAAATACAAGTGTATAACACTTTTCATTTTATACAGGTGAAACTTACTAAAGCACATTGGCTTTGACTGGAAAGCATGTACTGACAAATTACTTTAGCAAAAACAAAATTGTGTTATTTTAACGTGCTACAACACAAACACTAAAAGGTGGGAGACTCCCAAATGCCTGGGGGCAAAAAATGCCTTGCTTTACTCCAGTTACAAAAATGAGGAGGTAGACTCTAAAGCAAAAGACCAACCGTCCTGATTGCGTGACCTCAACATACAGTGCGTGACATATGGGAAAAGACAGACAGATCGCCACTCACATGGTCAGGAGATGGACCACTTCCTCTATCAGCTGGGGTCCCAAGGCGGCTTGGCATTGAAGTCAAACTGCTCCCGCTGAAGGACCGCCCCTTGGCCTTGTGGGTAGTTTTCAAACACCTGTGCAGACAGTGGTGTGCCCTAGGGAAGACATTAAAGATTTAACAAAAGGGATGGTCATCGTACGCAAGCCCAATAACGGACAATAAGCATGAAAAAAAATGTAATTAGTTTTTGACAACAGCCCAAACAGTCTCTGTGCTGTGATAGTGGAGTTTATTCTGATAAAAAAATATTCCACTCACGGGCTAAGTGACTTAGCCTGCACACATACAATATCCCCTTTCATACTAGTTTGCACAAAATGTAAATGGGTATGGTAATACGCTCAAATTCGATTCAGGAACATGGTGTGTATACGTATTTGCAAAAATACTTATACATTACAGCCATTTACCAGATGTTCTTATCCAGAGCGAATTACATTGGTTGTATAAAGTTGTGTTTCAGATGTTCTGAACAGTTCACCTATGATACAGTTAAGCTATGTACACTGGCAAAGCAGATGCCTTTATTCAGTGCGATTAGGACGCCTTCAGTAACTCTGTGCATGTGACAGTCTGCACCCCAAATATACACACAGGATTTATAGTGGGGGAACGCTGGATGGGTTTAGATTGTGCAAAGTCAGCACACTTCACCACAAATACCAATAGTCTTCCATCATAATAATTGTCCTATAATTAAAGTATGATATCAAATTAAAAAGCAGTAAGGTATATCAAAGGAGATATTCCTGCACTGTATAGAGAATGGCGCAAGTTAAGGCGCTTCGTTAGTTTGATTGACACATGCCGGCGATGGGGGCAGGTCTCGCTGTTTATGGATTAGCTTCCGCACATGAATAAATTATCAAGCCAGGTGACTGTGCCCGCTGTTTAAACTACGGTAGCCACAGTTTACAGTAAAGGCATGGCTCGATTCAAACAAAATGCTTCAACTGTTGCCGGTGGGCGTTTCAAGGACTTAGCTTGCTAAGAGGGAAAGTTACGATCCTGCCCTAGAGCATGTCCATAATTTAAACATTGGCATTGCAATCTAATGTTTGATACTGTTGCAAAACTGTAACGCAGGTAAAGTGAGTTAAAGCCGCCAGACGCTGTTTAGTTACATTTTACTGCGCATGTCAAACTATTCGCACACCGTAATAAATTTCAGATAGCCAGCAAGCACCTTCCTCTTTCTGAGAATGAGCGTTCAAAGCAACGGTAAAATTTCACACTCTCACCGACAAAGGAAAATATTCTACAAATACGATAAAAAACTTGAATGCATTCCATAGATGTCCCTTCAAAATGTACTAGACTGACTCGCTTGCTAACCTGTTCAGTTACTACCTAGCTAGCTCAAACACGCTCAATAGGAATACCTATTACGGCATGACAGTCATGTCACAAGTCATGACAGAAAATCAGATTTTCCAATATTTCGCCAGACTAGCTAACCAGCTTTACTACATCTGCCATCAGTTAAAATAGCTAACTAGTCATTTCACATCTTTACACAAACACGTAATATTAACATTTGCAACGTGGCTAGCTAGAAAGGTGAGTTAAGTGAATATCTAACGTTGCAAGCTGCCACAACCGCAAACGATTCACTCCAATCGCCATGTTGCGAGTTAGCTGGACTGGCTAACGACGTTAGCTTCTCCTCTCCTAGCGCTACTCCAGTTGCAGCACCATGCGGACGCTGCTTCCTAGCAAGCCAGCTGACCAACACACCATTAAAAAACGGATTACAGCAAACCAGCGAGCTACTTACGCGAGATGACGGCCAAAATGTTTTGGCAAAGCGCCTTCTCTTTTTGGGCGGAATTTTTAAAGAGTAGTGGGTATACCAGTGTAAGAAATAAAAGAGGCCAGATTTGCCATACGCCTTCACTGAAGGATCAGCTGCGAATGTATGACCGCACTCGTTCAGTGAAGTTCAGCTGAGTGATGGGCGGGGTTTATCCAGTGACCAGGGCTAATACGTTACTATGTCTGAGAGCGGCTTTCCCTAGGAATATGTAATATAATTGTAATGTACTTGTAATTGTGCACTTTTTTCAGCCTGCGCAGAGAGCGAACTATAGTCATCACAGATTATTAAAAAACTGTAAGATGTATATATCACTTGCGTATTGTGCGATTCATAAGAGAAACTGTCATTTGTATTAGTTTTAACTTGAACATAGACATGTGCACGATAAAGCCAACTTTAGACCAGTATCTGCACCTACCATTTGATTTAGACTGGTATGCTGCATCTTGACACGAAAGCTTGCTAAGTAACACAATGATTCAAAACAAAACAAAACAAAACAGAAAATCTATGCTATTAAGACTGTGGTGTAATGTTACAAAACTACCACGAGCAATGCGAATACTGTGCAGATGCATTTTCTGTGACAGGTCGAAAACGTAACAAATATAGCATACTGATTTCATTGTATTTATACAGATGTTAAATATTCATGTTATTGTACTTTAAATATGCTATATTTACCTTTGTATCCCGTCATACAAACTGCATCTGTACAAACGTCATCTGTACAGTTTCTATGACAGGTCACAAAAGAAACAAATATGGCATATTTCCAATACAGTACAATAACATCAATATTTCAGACATGAACAGGCATTTTAAATGTACATACCCAAGATAGTAGTAGTGAACAACAGAGGTGGTTTTCGCTCAGAACTATCTGTGGTGTGGAAAATTTGTAAAAAAAGTTTAATCCTGGTGGTTGGTCTTCTCTGAGGTCAAACTTGATTACAATTGTCTTATTTCTCTTGTAGAATTGATGGGTGAAGTGTGCAGTGTTGTAATGGTCTGGTGTTTCTCCGATGATTTTAAAATTTGGTCGCTTTTGGCTTTACCGAATACACGTCAAGACCCTCGGTTGTCATCTGATGACTTTGCATCTAGAATTACTCCTTCCTCCAGTCAGATGAATACGGAGTGCAAGTCCTGGTCAGGCTTACTTGTGTAAGGGTTCGACAAGTGGGTTTGGTCTCTGTGAGCTGGCAAAAATCCATAGACTGTTTATGTAGTCATTTATTAACATTGACAAGGAAAAGCAGCAGAGCCATTTGTTGTCTCTAGGCCATTGATCAGAGTAGAAAGTCACAAGAGGTGTTGTTAAAACCTTCACCAGGCAAAACATATCAAGGCATCTAAGCCTACATTTCCATCGCTGCAGATGTGGCATGACCACTAAACACTTTGAACTGAAGTGTTTCAAAGTGTTTGAATCCTGACCAGTTTTTCCACTGAAGTACAAATGTTTTAGCATGAAAATTGTAGGTTTACTTGCTGCGGAAATCACAAGTACTGCTGATGCATAATCCTGGCTGTTAAAGGAGACTGAGTTAAACAGAGTTCCACAGTCTTTTGCACACAGTCAGTAGGATGGTAAATATTTTTCACAACACAACATACAGACCACTGATCCAAGTCTGAAGCAAACTAACAAGAAAGGATCTATTAATCTGTGAACTGTTGTATGGAGTGCAACAGAATAGACCTTTGCTACCACTGCAACATAGCCTATCACCAGTTTTCTGGAGGACAACAAACTTCCTGCTGACCTTTGTCATGCACTAATGCGCTTTTGTAATTAATTCTAGGTGATTGTTTACTCACATAATCCATAGTGATGTAACATAGGGACACTTTGTTACTGTGTGGTTCTTGGAAAAACTGCTGAAGTGGGAACAAGATTTTGCTCTGCATGAAAATCTAATATCATACTGTACGTGTAGGATAGTGTCAATTTCATTTCAAATGTCACGGAGGTCTATATAATTATCCATTAATACTGTTCCATATGAATTATTATGGCCTGGCTGCAAAGTATCTTTATATTCGAAACAACATAAGTGGGGTTACGTGTCAGCTTCTTACTAAACTATTAACAATACCACTACATGGATTCTGAGTCCCCTTTCAGATAATAACATAACACATCTTTCAGATGGCAATGTATTTAATTCATATAATTTCTCTGTAAAAAGTACCTGGGACATTGCATGCAAATAGAATTATGTTTAACACTGGAGTATTTTTTCTCTGTTTCATGTGAATGTAAGAGATATTTATTCCTGCATGTGTATATTTAATCTAAGCTACATCTGATAATGTTTCTTTTGGTTTTTTTAAGCCTGACTAGAATTTTTTACACAAAATCATGAAGCAGTTGTTCCTGGATATTGTTGTTGTAAGACTGCAGACACGTCCTTAAAGAACATACAGCAAATGTGTGAACAAAAACATTAAAGGTCACTGTCACTGTGTGTGACTGTATGTGTTTGTTTTCATGTCTTTCTATAAAAGGTCACTGTCACTGTGTGTAACTATGTGTTTATTTTCACGTCTTTTTTGTTTGAGGCTAAAAATAAAAATAACTAAAAATAACATACAAGGGCTTACTTGTAATGTCAGCTGACGGCAAGACCATGGGAACATAATACCCAATTGTTGTGACTTGGAGCCTGTAGGAATGCATTTTCATTTCATTCAATTTTATGCCTGTTCCCAAAGACTATGAAGACCAATAGTAAATCTAATAGCACATACAAGCTAAAGTTGCTTTTGGTTAGAAATAGAAAAAAAACAGCATTGGATCCCTATTGTTTTGGACTACAATGTGCTGTTGTCACTCAGTGTGCCCGCTGTCAAGATCTGTATGCCAGCTGCTGCAAGTGGTAAATCAGCTGCAAGTATTGTGCACCCAGAATTCCCATCCACCACCAGGAACCAGGTTACATCAGAGTCCTGACACCTCAGGTCCATGAATCTGAAACCCTATGCCGTCTGTGGGACCCCTGTCTGGGTTGCATTTCTTTTTAAATTCAGGGTTTAACTTTAGCTCAGAATCTGTGCAGCTGGTATTCATGAGGCTGCACTGTGTTACCAGAGGGAAACATTCCCTGTAGGTTTCTGCAAAACATTTATTTATCGTTTTACTGTTCAAGTTTGTGATCCACCAAAGGCAGTGCATCTGAAGTTTTTTCCTGGATGTGTAGAAACCCATTCCAGACATATTGGCCACATTAAACAATGGAGCAAAGTAACAGAGCAAACACTTTTATCATAGCTTATGTAATGAGTGAGAGACTGAAAGGTATTGTGTATGTTTGTGTGGACATAATACAGCACATTGTAGCGTGCAATAAAACAATAAAAATAAAGCAACAAAAAATGCAAGTCATGCCACATTAAGTTGGGAGGACACACTGAGTGTGTAATGATTCTTGATGGTAGAAACTACGTCTTTCCCTTCAAATTTTGCTTTAATATTAAAGCTCTGTACTTCTTCACCCCATTAAACAGGGAGTATTTTCACTTGTTGGACGCAGTCCACAAAATGTCAGAATGTGCATCTACCTAAAGAGCCCTCTGTGGCCTTTGCGTGTGTGGTAATTTACTGTGTTTTTTGAACTTTCATGACCCGTTTTATTGGCGCTTGCATCTGAACTCCAGCCCCAAAGTACATAGTTTGAAAACAATGGCAGAAGCACATTAAACCCTCCAATGGTTGCCATGGTGTTTTTGAACAGTGGAGGATTAGTTTTTTTGCAAATGCAAAGGGAAAACTATTTCATCTGATGTCTGTAGATTGGTAATGTTACCAACTATTGAAAAATACAATATCTATCTATCTTTCTCTCTATATAATATATACATTCAAATATAGAGTTTCCCCAGACTTTGATATTTCCCATCATGCTTTTTGTATTGTTGCCCTATCTGTAGATTATCAAGCCAACAACAGTCAGGATAAGGTCCAACAGTAACTCCCTTCACTGCCGCCATTTGTACCTCTCATGTCACCTCTACAATACTCGCCCATTATATTGTATTGCAGGTGTCATCACATTGTACACAAAGTAGTTCAATTTTTTTGCAAGTTAAACCAGAGATTCTCTGTATTATGTAACCAAATGATTTATGTTCACCAGCTGCCCCACTGAGATCCTCTTCCTGCCTTTGTCACACTCTTTCCAAGAGACGCAATGGTTGGCTGGGCATTGATTTTGGCCCCAGATGCTCAGTGGACCTTCTCACTGCTGCATCTGTACATGCTGCCAAACTACTTGGCAAACATTACCTGGGATGGATCTGACTTGATGTTAAAAGTCTTCACCATTTTTGTCATTGAATCTTGAGAAGATCAGACACAAAATGACATTTCACATTGTACTAGGTTACACAAAAAACAGGAGACAAAGACAAGGAATTAGCAAATTAAGAGTACAACAGAATATACAACAAAACCAGGCTTACACAGTAAGTAAATCCTTGAAGAATGAGTTCAAAGCGACCCTGGTCACAGACTGAAAGGTTTGGAGAACCAGCATGTAGTATCCATATTTGTCAGGTTAGTGCCTGCATCCAGATTTGTCTATCCTCACAGGCATAGTGGGTTGTGATTTTGTTACAGGTCTGACTCAGCCAATTAGCAACTCATGGGCTGATTACCCATCATCCTCAGCGATGTGTGTGCCTGTTTGCAAGGCCACTGCTGTCCAAGGTCCTGAAATTATGTGCTTTAGAAAGTACAAGAAACACCTGAAAAAACACTTAGCAGATGTCCTTGTCAAGGGCATGCATTCTGCACTTAACATTTTGTGTATTGCTCAGTTAAGCAACTGGATATTTCAGATTATACATCTTGCTCAGTTGTACAACTGCATTGGCTCACCTGGGATTTGAATCTGCAGTATTCTTTCCTATTCTGCTCCCCAACCCCTGCTGTAATTACGCAGAACTTCAACCATAAGTAAATTGGGCTTTCCTTGGAATTCCTGATGGCTTGGTCAGCACTGCAATGCAGCAATGTCTCTAACCCTCTCAACAAATGAACAGTTTCTGCTTATTGGTACTGTTCCTGGAAGTGTTGCTCAGCAAGAAACCTCCCCTAAACAATTACATAAAAATAAAAAAAAATATCTCAGCATACCACAGAGGAAGTACAAATGATGTCCTCCATTCTTCATGACCTCTGACCTATGTGTTTGTGGTAACTACTGGAATCATGGAGTGATTTCATGATACATGTAGTTGCGATGTGAGAAGGGGCCGCATGGCACTTCTTGTGACACAATGTGATAGGAACACACTCACTACCACACATAAGCAGCACAGATTCAGTGATACTTGTATTATCAGGATCGCTTATTTCCACAACAATAAGTTTCATGAATGCATGGCCCAAAGTGTATTGCTTTGATTTGTTTTATGTCATTGTTTTGTATGTGAGATTCTTCACTTTTTGTTTGACACTATGTGTTTGTTGAATAATTGCACTGTACATCACCCTGGGCAAGTGTGTGGGTGCAATTTATACAATTATGCAACATTTATACAATTTCATTTGTATAACTTCCCATTCCTGTGCAAATAATGTGTACTGAGAATATTAGAAAAACATACATATTAAAAAAAACAGAAACATAAAAAATATATATTTTACTTCAAACAATTTACTTAAAATCTGTTAAATATTAAAATTCAAATATGTTAAAATTCAAAATGTTTAATGAAAAAAATTACATATGTTTGGTATATTTGAATATATTTATGATTTGCATTAATATATTTTAATTTCAATATATTCTAATATATCCATATGAGTATGACACTCATCCTGCAATTCTAACTTGTTCTAAATCCTTCATACAGTTAGTTTTCGCTGGCTGCAACCCTAAAGCTCTGAACAGGAATGTCAAGTCTGCCAGGAAGCCGTGGAACACACACACACAAGTGTACCAATCACAGACTAAGGACTCTTGCAATATAAAATTAACTGCTTATCGTTTGCTGCCATGTTTACATTTTTATACCTTATCAAAATTAATAAAATGTAATTGATGAAAGTAAAATTATAACCTACGTAAGTCGCTCTGGATAAGAGTGTCTGTTAAATGCAAATAACGTAATGTAATAAAATCAATGTCGGATATTGCTTGTTAGCCAAAGTAAAGAGATTAAATGGACGTGGAATTTCTAACCTTAATTTCTAATTAAGGTTGCTTGGGTGCCATACACGTATTGTCTCAAAAGAAACCTTTTATCATTTGTTTGACAAGGGGACTCAAAACAGATCAGGCGCTTTCCGTACATGTTCATCCTGTCCAGTAGAGGTCAGAGCTGAAAACCTTGGCAAACCGAAACATTTTCCCAACCCCCATCCCAGTCCTCTTTCTGATGGGAGAGTCCTCTGCGCAGCTCGTTCTGCGCAGAAGTCCAGCTTCTCCTCTGATCAGCTGACTGTGAGTGTGATGCTCTCTCTGGAAAGACCTCTGAAATGAAAAACAACGATTAGCTAGCCGCCTAGCTATGAGTTGTCAACTGTGAGAATTAGCAACGCTTTTCGTCACGTGCCCAAGCGATTCTTTCTCATCGTAAATCCAGTAAGTGCTTGAAAGCGATTGCCATTATCTTGATCTTGGTCTGTTTCGCTTGCTAGATAGCAGGCATTAGCTGAAGGCTTACTGGCGCTGTCTTGCGAATGTTATCTAACGTTACGTTGGTTTACTATCACAGTGACTCTGATTTCAAAAAGCATGCATGACCAAACTAGCTGTCTGTTCCAGTTAGCCCTGTATTATTGTCCATGTTGCTAGCGAATGCAGGTATACTATCCCAAGTTATACCTTGCGAGGTAACTAGGGTTGATGTATTTTCATTGACGGTTGAACGGTGGCTAGTTATCTACCGATAGCTAGCCACCTAATGGTAATTATAGCTCAACATGTCGACAGCAGCTCGTGATCTGTCATGTACGGAAGTGAAATAAGTGGAACCGTGAAGCAGAAGGAGATCTAGGACTGACACGTTCTATATAGCCTTCTTAACAGACGCAACAGTTATTTGCGCGAAGTTTTCTGCAGTGCCTCCTAAAATGAAGTAATAGGTAAAATTTTCAACAATGATGGTGCCCGTGTTTTTAAATTTACGCCTGTGTGTTAACAAAGATTATAGTTGCGTAATGCACATTTCAGAAAGCGTTCATAAAGGTTACTCTCTGAGCCTTTTATTTTCACTGATTTAAATTATGGCACTTTAACCACAGACCGCTGTAGCCCAGCATATCTGTCATTTGAAGCATGAATGGAATGCTTTTCAAATTATGTAGCCGCACCGACGTGGTAAAAAGCATCTCCAGGCTGCGCTGTTCAATTGACGGTGTAATAGAGATATTAGTGTGCTTGGAATACGGTGAAAGGACAGCACTGATTACAGACACACTGTTTCTTATGACAAGGTAACAGTTTGAAGTAGAAGCAAAGTAGACATATAGAAATGTTTGACATTCCCAATACTAGAGCTGTTGCAATGATTGCATGTAAGTATTGCAATATGCTTGCTTGCAGTATCATGCTGCCACACACACATATATGCACAAATATCATCATCTTTTTGTCACGGGGGGCCTGTTTTCAGTTTTTTTTATTTAAATTTTGATCGTGGATTTTTCAGTGTCCATGTTGAATAAAAAGTGCATTTGTAACCTCATACGGAGTGTTTCTCATTTTGGTCAATGTCCCTATAAGGCAAGGCAACCCATCCTATTCAGACCTAAGGTGACTCTACAGTTGGTAATCATGGAATGTCTGTGTGTGAGCTGACAGTGGGCCACGGGTTCCTCATGGAAGCTGTGTGTCATGTCTTTCAGCTCCCTGCCCCTTCAGCCGGCCCTCTCTCTGTCCGCAGCCATGACTGAGTTCTGGTTGATCTCTGCGCCGGGGGAGAAGACCTGCCAACAGACCTGGGACAAGCTGGTCGCCGCCACGCGCGGCAACAACCTCTCCACCAACAACAAGTTCACCATCCCCGACCTCAAGGTGAGCCCTGTTTGGTCCTCCTGAGGTCACATGACCAGACCTGCCCGGCAGACTCACCCTCATGGTGATGTAACCCGGCTGCCAGTGTCTTCTCTCCTGTTCTATACTGTGATCCAGTAGCCTCACCACTATCCCAGGGTCGCATGACTGACCCATGTCTAACTGGATGAGAAGTGACCCAGCAATGCCTGGTGGGAAGCAATGGTCTTAAGTGTTCTGGACATAATTATAATGTCCACAAAAGAAAGGAGCAACATCTGAAGCGTAATACTGAACATTTAGAGACTTTACATATGGTGCAAAGCTAAAGATTGTTTATGAAGACTTTCAGGAAACACTGAAGAAGACTGAGGTTGAAATGCATTGTATGCAGGTGAGTGCAGGTATAAAGCAAATCAGCATGTTCATTGGTCTGTTTTTTCAGTGCTTCGTAAATAATCATCGGCGATGTTTAAAGTCAGGAATTGTCCACGCTTTTAAAGTCAGGGGCTGCTCCTTTCTTCTTACTTACCTAATAATGTGCATGGCTTCATGATGAGGTAGTCACAGGTAGTCTACACCATCCCCAGAGCGCCAGTAGTCTCTCAATCAGCTGGTCTGATTGGAACGAACGGCTACATCATGTGTTCCTGTGGTTTGTGCTCTCTGAATAGGTGGGAACGCTAGATGTCCTGGTGGGACTGTCGGACGAGCTGGCAAAACTGGATGCTTTTGTCGAGAGGTAATCTGCATGATAGCGCTGTGTCTGTGAAGCTGTTAATCCTCTAACAGTGCCAGCCACAGAGACAGACCTCCAATAATTTCTGCACTGTGCAAAAGGCTCCCTGTTCAACATGCAGGTTATTTGATGTGAGGTTTTAAAGAACCTTTTTTGGAGGTGAGACTTGTTCCCTCCCTGCCACATCCCAATCTGAGTCATGTGATCTGAGTCATGTGATGTTAGCTCAGTGTACCTTCTTCCTTTAACTCATTAACATGAGGAATTTCACAGAGCAATGCGACTGGACATTCTCAGATTAAAGTTAGCCATTTGCAGTTTGGTAACAGATGGACATTTCTCAGGTATATTTACAGCATGT